>NC_068362.1:11543934-11781434 GCF_020536995.1 Dreissena polymorpha
CGTTAAGGTTTCGAACATCTGCGTTTATTTTTCGAATTATGCTCATAACTTCTATGTCCCTTGAGATATAACCTTCATATTTGGTATGCATGTGTATATGGACAAGACCTTTCCATACGCACACAAATTTTGACCCTTGTGACCTTGACCTTGAACTTAGGGTCCGCGTTTAAGTTTCAAATCTGCGTTTATGTTTCGAACAAAGCTCATAACTTCTATCAAGCGTTTATAGGGGGCATAAGTTATCCTATGGTGACAGCTCTTGTTTTCTATATAAATATATATATATATATATATATATATATATATATATATATATATATATATATATATATATTATTCAAAACGATGCACTACTGCAAATGATGTTCTGTGCACTCGAAGTGTCACATTAACAATCCTTTACAATTATGAAGTTAAATATTTCTTTTATAAAATCGTTCCCTATGTGATAAGCAATCATTTTATAAATACTTCAAAAGCTTAAGTAAAAATTAACGAACACCTATTCTCATTGATCAGCTATCGCGTGTGCATCTAATAGCTATTGCATGCGCACGTTATCACTCTTACGTGCACACTTAATAGCTATCGCATGCGCACGTATTAGCTATATCATTCTAACACAGTAACTGTAGCGTGCGCTCATAATTTTATTGCGAACATGATCAATACTATCGCCCGCGTATGTAATACTATCAAGAGCGCACGTTATAATAGTGTAACGCACATAATAATTTAAGTGTGTGCACGTGATAACTATCGCGTACTCGCGTATTTACTATCACTTATGAAATAGCTCTCTTAATATCGCTGAACCATTATATCCCAGTTTCAGCATATCGGTCTTTGCATGGCGCACTCACGACCTCCAAGATATACACAGAACGCAAAGGTGCTCGTTATGCAGTCGCCGGCAACGTTTGGCGCAGCGACTAGGCATAGGCGCCATGTCGCCGCGATTACTTTGACCTTATTTCAAATAGGGTCGCCGTTCAAATGCATTGAATATGACTTTTGCAAGAGGCTATAAAGAGAGTGCGTATGAAACGCCGTAGAAACACATCTTTGGCATCGTTATCTCTACAGGCGCTGTATAGACGCGCTAGAAAACGTTTAGGGTCGGAGCCATCGGCGTGATGTGTTGGCGTCCTTCAAACCTGCTTATACACCTATAAGATGTCAGAAAGCAGCCACCAAACCAACATACATAAGGATATAGCGTCTGTTAAAAGCTTGCTTATCAACATTGCAATGCAAATGTATATTAACATGTTTTAACTTAAGACATATTTTAAATACATGTAGACATGTCGACCTATAATACGCTGTCATTAGTGACAGGTCACACTGTCCTCAGTTATGGATCACACTGTCCTCAGTGATGGGTCACACTGTTTTCGATGGTCGGTTGCCAAAAAATAAAAATAAGCTTCGTTTTGGATCCTGCGTCCCTTTTCACAAACATTTAGAGTCTGAATCCGATACTAAAATACAAGTTACTAAACTGTGAGACATCTTCAGCTAGAAAATTGTTTTACTCTACCTGGTCATCTAAGTGTTGTCAACACTGTGATTGATTTGATGTTTTTGACAATAATATAATTGTATATACGCTATATAATTCTTTTGAGTCTTAAATAAAAAATCTGTATATTTATGAAAATGATGAAGTTGTGAAATAGTACGTGATTTTAAATCATATTGCCCTCATATAGTGCAATCTATGCGGAAAACGTACGGCGTCTGCGCAAGGCTGCCCCAGTGGTATTCGTCACCGCTGTTAGTTTAAAAAACTCATAGCAAGCAGATTACATCACGACTCTTGTCAATTTGTATATGCATTTAATAGCGGTGGGTAATATTATTGCGCACGTTATCACTCTTGTGTGCACATGTAATAGCTATCGCATGCGCACGTAATAGCTATCGGTCTCACATAGTAACTAAAGCGTGCGCTCGTAATTTTATTGCGAACATCATTAATACTATCGCCTGCGTATGTATTACACACACTATGTAAGTCATGAAATTTGGATACACACTAGGCAAGTCACTACACTGGCATACAAACTATGCAAGTCACTACACTGGCATAACGAACTAAGATAGTTACTTCATTGGCATACAAACTATGGAAGTCACTACAGTGGCACACACACTATGTAAGTCATGAAATTGGCATACACACTAGGCGAGTCAATACACTGGCATAAAACTTTGGAAGTTACTACATTGGCATACAAACTATGCAAGTCACTACAGTGGCATATACACTATGTAAGTCATAAAATTGGCATACAAACTAGGCGAGTCACTACATTGGCATAACAAACTAAGTCAGTTACTTCATTGGCATACAGACTATGCAAGTCACTACAGTGATACACACTATGTTAGTCATGAAATTGGCATACACGCTAGGCAAGTCACTACACTTGCATAAAAACTATGAAAGTTACTACATTGGCACACAAGCTATGCAAATCACTACAGTGGCACACACACTATGTACGTCATGAAATTGGCATACACACTAGGCAAGTCACTACAATGGCATAAAACTTTGGAAGTTACTACATTGGCATAAAACTATGCAAATCACTACAGTGGCACACACACTATGTAAGTCATGAAATTGGCATGCAATGATACACACTAGGCATGCCACTTCACTGACATAAAACTTTGGAAGGTACTACATTTGCATAACACTATACAAGTCACTACAGTGGCAAAAACACAATGTAAGTCATGAAATAGGCATACACATTAGGCGAGTCACTACACTGGCATACACACTAAGTTAGTTACATTTTCATACAAACTATGCAAGTCACTACCGTGGCACACACACTATGTAAGTCATGAATTTGGCATGCAGTAATACACACTAGGCAATTCACTACACTGGCATAAAACCTTGGAAGGTACTGCATTTGCATAACACTATATAAGTCACTAGAGTTGCACACACACAATGTAAGTCATGAAATTGGCATTCACATTAGGAGAGTCACTACACTGGCATACACACTCACTAAGTTAGTTACTTCATTTTCATACAAACTATGTCACTACAGTGGCACACACACAATGTAAGTCATGAAATTGGCATGCAGTGATGCAAACTAGGAAAGTCACTACACTGGCATAAAACTATGAAAGTTACTACATTGGCATACATACTATGCAAGTTACTACAGTGGCACATACACTATGTAAGTCATAAAATTGGCATACACACTTGGCAAGTCACTACATTGGCATACAAACTAAATAGGTTACTTCATTGACATGCAATTGGCATACACACAAGGCAAGTCACTACACTGGCATAAAACTTTGGAAGTTACTACATTGGCATACAAACTATGCAAATCACTACAGTGGCACACACACTATGTAAGTCATGAAATTGGCATACACACTAGACAAGTCACAACACTGGCATACAACTTTGGAATTTACTACATTGGGGTATGTATGTACGCAAACTTTTTGGCAGCAGTATAGTGAAGTTCTCTTTTTGTCAGTAAATCTAAGTACGTTTCATATTCTAGTGATGTGTTGAGTACCCTATACATATCTAAAACTGAACTATTATTCATATTGTCAAACCATTCTTGTTTAAATGTTTCTATAATTCTACATTTAAATTCACATAAAAACGAATTTGTACTAATCGTATTTACATTTTCGAATGTATTAGAAAATCAATAATCATTTAACAACTTTTTTGTACATTAGATACCCATTTTGTAAACCGTTTATTGCAAACATTGATTGCTTGGTTATACACAGTTTGCATGATAATATGTTTACTATTAACAACTTTAAGCCAATATTTTATAATACGAACATATATATTTACATACAGTGGGTGTCTACCTAATTATCCATACAGCGTGGTATGACATGTGTTGATTTTAACATTTAACAACATTTTGCAAAATTTTAATTGAATGCTTCGGTTTGTTTAAGCTGACAGAACGACTTATCGGGCGATCTGCTATGCAGCTTTTTACAACGTGAATTACAATAAAAAATGTCTTCACACGCATTTTAATTATTTAAACTATTACGGTAAATAATTTGAAATTCAGTGAACAGTAATAAGACACGAAGCATGGTTATATCGTTTGATACGTATGTCGATTGAATAAAAAAATAATCTATATAAAAAAGCGCTTACCTTTGATTTATAATAAGAACGTGAGTCCGCCTTATATCGGTAGACCGCTGTATGCGATGGACATCAACTTCTCAAACAGAACGTCATGGAGACGATTTAGTATTGCTTTGTTTGTGATGTCCATGGCTCTCAAACATACACCGGAATAACACGATATTACACGCAATGATTATGAGGGATGGAATACCCTTTTTCCCGATCTTTCATTCATGGCCATTCTCCTGCTTAAGATTTCATTTTAAAATAAAGATCGCAACTATGTTAATAGTAACAATGAAAACACTTTTTGGGAAATAATTTGTGTCTACATGGTCACCATAAACTAAAATTCTATGTCCAGACATGCATACAATTATTTAAGTACAACAGTTCACAAAGCAAAATAAAAATGTTGCAAAAATAGGTGAAAATAACCATACATTTTGAATAAAATCTATGCTCATTCATTTTCGTTCTAAAATCGATATTCAATGTTCATTATAAACACATATTTTACTCAAATTGTTTTGTAAAATTTACAGATTTGTGCTGAGAAGTTTGCAAATTACTGTTATCTTATGAAAACCTTTATACATAATTGAGTTGCGCATGACAAGTTACAACACATAGTATAAGGATAGGCATCAAACAACTGCAAATTAAAAGATCTCTGATCGGGGTGTAGTAGTTTCATATTGTGTTGCCAAAATGATCGTAAAATAACTTAACGTTGGATTAAAGAAACAAACACGTTAAGATTAATGAAAGAACGTGACTATTTATCCAGTAAATTCAATTTCACATTTAAATTATTGTGATTTTTTTTAATAAATATTTTGGCCAGATTGTACCAGACTACTTGTACGCAATTATGCAAAGATAATGTTAAAAAGCAAAATAAAAACACGTTGTGTACGGTTAATTAAAATATAACATATGCATGTACTGCTGATTGTGTACCAAGGTTCTTTCTGAACGTTTTTCACATTATATAGTTATTTTTATGCTTTGCAATTTATTTTCACGTACGTACATTAACGTATTTGAACAGTTTAGAGATTTCAGCCCTCTTTATTAAGGGTACTTCGAACCCCGATTTTGCCCCAAAATCCGATTTTTAATAGGTGTATAAAATAATATATAATGCATCGAAAGGATTATCAATATATGATGTACAACAAATGTTTTTATAATTAAAGTATTTTAAGAAGAACATTTAGTTGCGAAAAAAAACAATTGAAGAAAATGAGGCTCTTTGGATCTTCAGTCAAATGCGTAACCGCTTGGCTTAATTGCTAATAAGTATGACTGTATACATGTATGAGCTTTAATCAAGTACATTAAGTTAGGTTGTATAAGATTTGATAATTTTATTTCAAACAAAAAATAATACACGTTTATTAACATCCTGGCATCACCCGTTATCCATATCAACTTATGGATTACCGTTTCCGCTTAATGGTTTATTTCATCGCCCAGGTTATTGGAGTTGAAAGACGTACGATGACGTTTTATGATTTGAAATTACAAAAATATCAATGACTTTTTAGGATTCGGAAAGTTCTGACTAAAATAAAAATATCAACCAAATGTCATCGTGTATCAATAATCCTTAATGCAACTTATCTTTTAAAGTTGTGTTATACGTTAATATAAAAATGCGTGTTGTCTTTTTTATTATTATTACTGTCGTTTTTGACGATTTCACATTCTTGAGCGCAGTACATTTACATAATATTTTATATTTTACTGGGGTATTTGGTAAAGAGATCTAACTTTGCCAATGTACTCCAATGTATTTTGACAGTCTAAATGCCTTAAACTTGATGACGCTTCGATGTTGATAGAAATATTTGGATAATTGCAAAGGAATGGTTGACATTTAGATATGAAGCATCTGAAAAAAATGTGGACGGCTCATTAGGAAATGGTAGGCGAGGTATAAAACCCGGAAATATCCGGAAAACTCGGAAATCTTTAAGGTTAACCACGGAAAATGTAAAAAAAGGTTATTATTCGTCCGATATGAATAATAATGGTACCGTTGGAAAGAAGAACCTCAAAAGTTTCTTACAATTTAAAAATAGTGTATGGCTGGGTCAGAAGAGTTAGCCTGTAAATCGCGGTCAAAGTCGGCCTATTGTGAGGGTGTTTTTTTACACACCAAAATGCCTAAAGGAAAACCCGGAAAAGGTAAAAGTGGTTATACAAACATTATTATAAATTTCGATATTAATAAAATGCTACCGTTGTAAAGAAGATCATATGAGGTTTCTAACGATGTAAAAAATAGTGTTTGTCGGTATAATATTAGGGCGGCCAAAGTCGGCCTATTAATATGATTTTTTACACAAAACAATGTATTAAGGAAAACCCGGGAAGATAAAGGGGTTATACAAGCAACATTTTTTCCAACCGACCATACATTATTTGGTACCGTTGTAATGGTATTCCTCCATCGTTTCTAAATATGTAAAAATATATTGTGAGAATAGCATATTATTACTGCTAATTGCGACCGAAGTTGGTGTATATTTTTATATTCATTACAATGACAAACTGTGTTTCCAGTAAAATCCGGATATCATAAAAGTGACTATACAAGCATTATTCATTCGATATAATTGTAAATGGGGATCCTCTTAGAATCTAAAATATGCAACATATATATTATATATATATAGTCGTGATCAGAGCTAGACTTGTATTGTAGTAATGACTGTTTCATACAAAAAATCATATTTAAGTATTCGGATCGGAACGGTTTGACACCAAGCTGTATATCTACTAATTATACTTCATGGAATATCGAGATTTTGAACAAGTGCGTGTATAAATGGCTTTGTTTGCCTGATCAATCTAATAAGTATTGTTTGAAACTCATAGCGTCCAGTAGTTATATTTTGAGATAATTGTAAGTAGTGAGTTGTCTGGGAAAATGTGTGTGTACATGTAGTGACAAACTAGTGTGTATAAATGTAGTGATTCACCCGGTGTTTTTTTTTCAGAAGCGTGTATGTAGTGGGTAACATGGTAAAATATAAGTTTGATAAAATACATTAAATTGAAATAATAAAATCATCGTTCAGTAAAGCAGCCCATTTGACATAATTTTTCCAAATATTAAATCGCTGGCATAGCTAGATCTAGTGGTAGTGGGTTTCCGGGAGAAAATGTAGTGTAGTGACTTTGCACCATTTGCACGTATGTGTGTGTGTGTGTGTGTGTGTGTGTGTGTGTGTGTGTGTGTGTGTGTGTGTGTGTGTGTGTGTGTGTGTGTGTGTGTTGTGTGTGTGTGTGTGTGTGTGTGTGTGTGTGTGTGTGTGTGTGTGTGTGTGTGTGTGTGTGTGTGTGTGTGTGTGTGTGTGTGTGTGTGTGCGTGCGTGCGTGCGTGTGTGTGTGTGTGTGTGTGTGTGTGTGTGTGTGTGTGTGTGTGTGTGTGTGTGTGTGTGTGTGTGTGTGTGTGTGTGTGTGTGTGTGTGTGTGTGTGTGGTGTGTGTGTGTGTGTGTGTGTGTGTGTGTGTGTGTGTGTGTGTGTGTGTGTGTGTGTGTGTGTGTGTGTGTGTGTGTGTGTGTTAGGGGTGTGTGTGGAATGTGATGGGGGGGGGGAATTTAGAGTCATTTTGTCATCACTCTATCATAAAAACTTGTCTGCAGTATTATACCACTTGGTGTAATACCATTTGGAGGAATTCGAATAATTTGGCACACGCTGGTATCAGATCTGGTGTCGGATGCAAAATAGCTACCGCCGATGTCATAGTCAAATTACGCTTGGCCAAGCTGTTATTTTACCAAACATTCTAAACATTGTCATAATTCTAAATAACCTGGTACCCATGAAAACCTGTGTCATATTTCCAAATAACCTGGCACTCATGAAAACCTGAATTAGACGGCACGTCAGTCGCAAGATTCACATGCTTACATACATGGCGATATTAATATGTTTTGCCGAGCTCATGTCCTAGCCCTCAACTTTACTACGTAAAGCGGAATATCGCGAATAAGTTTCGTATGAGAATCGAAAGGTTAATGTCAGATTCAAAGAGTTAAATATAAACAAATAAAGCAATTTAAAGTCAAAATAGCGCTTGATCAGAGTATCGAAAGATTGCGCCATACTTGGAAAATATGAGAACACATAAGCCTCCTCATGGGAAAACAGGGTTTAATGCATGTGCGTAAAGTGACGTCCCAAATTAGCCTGTGCAGTCCGCACAGACTTATATTGGACGGCACCTTCCGCTGTTATTGATATTTGTGTGTAAAGGAAGTCTCTGCTAAACTAAAATCCATTATTTATTTGCAAATATCCGTCCAAGATTAGCATCTGCGAACTAAACAGGCTAATCTGGGATGACACTTTACGTACATGAATGAATTTCATTTTATCCTCAGAACGCGGCAAATATATGATCGATACAGTGTCACATTGAAGATTCAGGTTGTTTTCTTGTATGTCAAGATCACACGCTTGATGTCAAGTGTCAAGTAGATCAACTACTGCCCTGTCAAACGGAACGTGGGGCGAATAATCGCATTCATTTTTTTATTAGTTACAGCTAAAATAGTGATTCAGACGTTTCAAAAATAACACGAAACATGTTAAACTGTTTATTATTATTGTGTCATTATGCATTAAATGTACTTTGTTATTCTACCATGAAGTAGAATGATATATCGTTGTTGTTCAAGATATTTTTTATATCGTAACTTTTTCGAAATGAATTTCAGGTATGCAAATAGGTAAAACTTCGCACCTGTTCGTCGTTAGCTAACAGTTGTTTATTATCGTACCTGATTTTTCAATGGACTTGTCCAAAACTTGGCAAAGCGACAATGTGAAACAATGACACATACTCAAATAGTATGTCCGCGTTATATTAAAAAAACACTCCAGACGAAGACAAATATTGAAAATATATGAGTCGCGTTCTGAGAAAACTGGGCTTAATGCATGTGCGTAAAGTGTCATCCCAGATTAGCCTGTGCAGTCCGACAGGGACGACACTTTCCGCATAAACTTGATTTTTGGTAAGGAGGGACTTCCTTGAAACTAAAAATACCATAAAAGCGGACTGTGTCGACCCTGATTAACCTGTGCGGATTGCACATGCTAATCTGGGACGACATCTTACGCACATGCATTAAGCCCAGTTTTCTCAGAACGCGGCTCATATGTTCGTTAATTGAACATTATCAATCGAATCCGTAACAATTTTAAAGCGTTTACAACGCGTCTCATCAATAATTTAGCAAGACAAGTTTACAACTACATTACGCAATCGCAAGTTTGCGTGGTGCAGTGTGTATAACTTAACCCATTTATGCCTAGTGGAATCTTCCATTCTTATAAATTGAATCAATTTATTTCTAAAATTAGGGATGTCTTGTATATTTATTTCTATATTTAGAATATGTTTAAACCTTTTTTTTAAGCAAACAGCGCAGACCCAGATGAGACGCCGCATCATGCACCATTTCCCTGTTACTTTAACTATTTAAATCTATTCTTAATATAATTGTTTTGTCAGTTAAATAATTTAATAAAATAAAAACAAAATAAAACATGTTGACACGTGCTTCTAAAGCGAGTATAAATTATTTTAAGGTCACCATGTTATTGTTTATAGTCCTACACCAACGCGATGTTAATTTTTAATAAAATAAAAAAAGCACTATCGTTTGATGGTACCATATTTTTTTTATTTAAATGCAATTCTTGACAACCAAGCTTACTATAATACCGACATGTTTACTTGTGATTGTTGCAACACTTACAATTTCGTCATGTATGTCGTACAAGCCATTCTAAGCATGTTGATAGGGGGTTGGAGGGCGGTGGGTGAATGGGGGATCAAAACAGGGTAATGTCCTTTCTACAAGAATGATTTTCCGGCTGTACAACGAAAATTATCACAATATCGGCAATCGTAACTTTAATTAAGTTGATATTGTTACACCAAAATTGTTTTAAAAATATTATTTTTTTATTAATTAATTTTATAACATTCCACCTTAAATGAACATTAATTACACATTAATGCTTATACTTATGTAGAAAATACTTTTTAATCAACGGTCAAAAAAAGTTTTTTGTTTATAAAATGTTTTCAAAACATACCCAGCTGCATTTGCGTTATAGACAATAATCGAATCCTAAAGGAGTATCACAGCTTTGTAAAGCATAGCAAAGCTCGATGGATATGGGCCGCCGTTTGTGAAAATAGGCTAAGTGCCGTCCGCACAAGCTAATCAGGGACGACACTTTCCTCTTTGATTGTAATTTTCGTCTATACAAAGGCTCCTCTTACGGACAATCCAGTTCAGGCGGAAAGGGTCATCCCTGCTTAGCCTGTGTGGACTGCACATGCTAATCTGGGACGACACTCTACGTAAATGCGTTAAGCCCTATTTTCCTAGAGTGAGGATCTAATAGTGATTTCGATTCTAAACAAGCATGACTCTGAAAAACAGAAACATACTCCGTTCTTCATTTCGTTACCCCTTCTATCAGTTGTTTTTCCATAACCGTTTACTATTGTATCATTTACGATAATATATATTATTGTAAGTCTCAAATGTAGCGTGTCATTTTTGGAGGCCATACGTCATCAACTTTATACTAAAAACGTTAGTAATTATATCCTAAATATTAACTGATATACAATTTTGAGCTCTAGAACATCGAGTGAAAAACAACACCAAATGCAAACACCTTTACTGAGACCAAATTGCAGCCAATACGAACGATCCATCTAGAATTATGAAAGACAAACGTTTATTTATTTGTCACACTGGTATAATTAACGTATTAGTCTTACGTCGTATTTTTTCTGACGTACATTTTGACAGCGCAAGAATGAAAACACTATTTTTGCGTCATTCGATTAAGTTTTGGTATATCTGATTGATGTCAGTCAATACAATTGTTTTATCATCCTAGGAGATAGTGGTCTGCTAGTATTATTGTTTTCAAACTGACTTGTTAATGCGTTATATGTCCTGTTAAATTCCTTTTGTATTGGGTAAGGCTCAGATAAGGAACTATAAAACCATTTGTGGTCGCTTACGATTGGCGTTGTTATTTCTTCTGTAATATTTCGTCTTTTTGCGATAAAATTTGTCAAACAACATTAGCGAGATCCTTCAATAAGTATTATAGTGTGTAATAATACTTCAAAGTAGAAAAATATAGATACATTTTATAACAGTGTGTCTTGGTATGGTAGGGCGTTTAAAGCGTTTTTTATTAATTTAGCGAGCACACAATTGCCTATATAAATCAACGTATTAGCAATTTTATTTGTATTGACATAATAAAATAGTCATTAATACGTGTATGTTGTGACATATTTATGACGTAATGACATCGGAATACAGTTTATTGTTATTGAATTAATACTCACTCAACATGCGGCATGCGTGGTTCACGTTTCAACGAGTAAGTGTATTTGGGCCCTACTCTTTGAAAAGGGGGTTTAATGCATGTGCGTAAAGTGACGTCCCAGATTAGCTCGTGCAGTCCACACAGGCTAATCAGTTGCAACACTTTCCGTTTTTATGATATTTTTCGTTTTTAGAAAGCCTCTCCTTAGCAAAAATCTAGTAAAGACGGAAACTGTCGTCCCTGATTAGCCTGTGCGGAATTCACAGTATTTTAAACCTTTGTAACTTTTGGTTAAGTTAATGGTTTCATATTGTGCTACTGTCCTCTCATTTCTAATAAAATGCGACCGCCATCGAAGGACGCATTACTTCAATAAAACAGATTTCTATTTTAGTTATAGAGTAATTAGAGATTTCGGAATAATTATCAAGTATGAATTTAAAGGTTTATGACCACACGATGGTTATAAAAACCGAAAAGAAATCGCGCTCGTTCACCTCCCATAGTCTCAATAAGATCATCAATGCTAAACATAACACTAGTATACTGCATTCCTTGTTTAAACGATGTTAATGTTTATATGCGCTCATAAATATGTCATGTTCTCTCGTCAAGTTTCACGATATCGGTATTTCTTCTAATACACGTGCTATCGGCGACAGTAATGGCGTATTAGTAATGATCTAACCATTTTCTGAGTAATTTTAAAATCAATGGGAACAATTCACGTAGTGATTGAAACCTAATTGGCTCAGCACACGATACGAGCACTAACGTCATGGAGCATATTCGCGATCTCAAGAAGGTTTACTTAGATATAGGTAAACTTCATTCCGATGTAAAATCGCAGCAATGATTATCCGGTATACATAATTAACACTTAACGTATACTTAGGTAAAACGCATGCGAACATTTTAGACAGGTTTAACTTTCATTCTTTGATATTTTCCCATAAATTAAAAATAATATTGTCATTACTCTTTGAAACAAATCGCGGTTCCGAGGCTATCTGTTAATTGAGTCAAGAACATAACCCATGCGAGTGCATGCAACGTTTCGTGTATACTAGTGTAAATCGCAATGCTACTGTTGTATAAATGTATACATGTAACAACAATGAATTAATATAAAACATCTTTTATAGCGTTGACAGTTGAATTTAAGGTAGAGTGACATGTTATGCTCATTAAATTATATTCATTTTTTTCATTACTTGTGGTAAAAAGTAAGCTTTTTAGTAGCGCATTAGTGTGATAATTTTTCATTATTAAATCTAATTGTTATCAAAAGTACAAAGAATTCCATGCACTGTAGCTCTTTTTTTAAAAGTCTGTATGCATACATATAAAATATGAATGTATTATCGTCTAGACATTATATTGCAGAGGGAACTCAAAAGCGTGTGATGGATTCTGTCCATGTCAGGCTCCGTCTATCGCTCCACCGACCGCTACTTCCGCTCCAACAGTACCATTCGCCGGCGCACAAGAATCGGCTTTCCAACCAGCATACAGACAGTCGGTATCGGGTGTAGCTCCAACATCCCAGACGCGCACTCAACATACAACCGTCAACAAAGCTACAACTTCGAGACAAGATACGCCGGTGGCTGACATCCAAGAGCCGACATCCCAACCGGCGTACCAGCAGGCGACGTCAGATGCAGCTGCCACATCTCAGACGCGCGGTGAGCCAACTTCCGGTCACAGGTCTACGGCATTCGATGAGGTCGTACCAGAAGTGAATGTTCACCAGCTTCAGATCGGGGTGGCGCAGGATAGACAAGCCGTTTCACATCGCTCCAAAGATCGTGGAACTAAGTCGCGTTCGGAGAACGGTAACACTTTAGATACATCTGTGTTCGGTCAGGAAGGCGGCCTTCAGCCGTCAAGCAGCGGACAGCGACCCGTTGACACTGGCGCTTTCAACGGTCACGCACCGGAAGCATCTCTACATCGCGACCATGCAGTCTTGCCTCCTTCGAGTTCGCGGAATGGCGTGGCATCATCTCAGAGTTGGGAAACCTCGGTCTTTCCAGGCGCCCAAACTTCCGGCAGCGTTGGTTCCGTACTTATACCGCCGTCGCTGCCGAATGCTTTTGAACCACAACCATCTAGTGCTTCTCAATACGCGAACTTCCATTCGCAAGGGACGCTTTCTTCCGGTTTAGGTCCCAACCCTGGCAGCGGTGGTCACGTAGTTCTACCGCCGTCGCTGCCGTTTGCGTTCGATCCCCAACCATCTAGTGACCATGCTCCATACACGAATTTCGACTCGGGTACTTCCGGTTCCGGTCCCGACCCAGCACAGTCCGCGTCTCCAGTCGTTTATGGCCCGCCCCCTCCGAGGATTCAGGCTCAGCAGGCGCCGGCTGGTCACGTACCGCAGTATCAACCGCCTCCGTGTGATTGCCCGACTGTATACAGACCAGTGTGTGCCACCAGTGGCGTCACCTTCAACAACGACTGCTTCCGGTTGTGCAGGTAAGTCGTCTGCAATTTCTTTGGTTAGACACATTATATTCCATCCACAAAGCTGTTTAATCCAGAGAATTCAATGAATATATTTAAAAGGTAAGAATGTTATGCTTCGTTAGTTTTGACAAAAACATTTCGATCATGAGTTATTTAGCTGTAAACAAACATCGATATTTAGTTCTGGTGGGCTTGAATGATCTTTGCGCATGAAAACAACAATGTTTGTTTACCAATAAATAACGATTGGGAGTAAATAAGTTAGATTATTACACGACAAATAAGTTAGATTATTACACGACAAATAAGTTAGATTATTACACGACATCGCAATTTATTTTTCCGTTAGCAAAGCAAACAATTAGTGGATCTATATTTTAAATTCGGAACCATGTATTTGTAGTTGTTGATTGGTAGATTAACAACTGAAATTGTTCGTATGTCATGTAACAATCGTACTTCCACAACGCACATTCGACCAAATGAAATATTAATGCTTGCTTTGTTTACTTATGTGAGAAGTTTCTAGAACAGTTCATGCTTTTTTGGAATTACGATGTAGCCTGTGCTTTGTTAAATTATTATCAGATATAGTAACACGTTCGTATAGCTAGAGCTTATACTGCATGCTTTCATAGGTGAGCCGCTCTTTTAGGAAACGGGGCTTAATGCATGTGCGTAAAGTTCCGTTCTAGATTAGCATGTGCAATCTGCACAGGCTAATCCGGGACGACCCGTTCCGCCTTGCCACGAGGTTCGTTTAGAGAAATACTTTATTTTAACGAAACAAAAATCAAGTTAAGCTGCAAGAGACGTCCATGATTGCAGACTTCACATGTTAATCTGGGACGACACTTTACGCACATACATCCTTTTTACCCAGAGTGTTGCTATGATATTTGTTCGTACCGCACATGCTTGAGAATCATTATTACAGCGGAGATACATTGGTATGCAATGGGGAATGTCCATGTGCTGATTATACGAAAGGAGATGCAATAAATAATGCGGCGTCAAATCTACCGGAAGTTTCAATTGGTTCCCAGGCGGAAGTTGCACTAGTTAATTCACAGAACGAAACCGATCGGACACGTGGTAAAGCGGATGTCAAAGGTTTTGAAAACACCAGTGCATCGACTCAGAAAGATGTAACGCCAACCAGTACCAGCCGTAATATACTACCGGGGCATACACCGGAAAACGCCATTAACGGAATTAGTTACAAACCGATAATTGATCAATTCGTCAACGCTTTCGCGACACGTCTGATGGCTTTGAAAGAAAAGATGTTAGGGAATCGTGTTTCGGGCAGGGTAATTCGAGGAACCATCGCCGGACCAAACGGAATTCCATTAGCGGAATGGTTCTCCACGACGCCGGCACCCATGCAAAAGGTTGTTAAAGTCATTTCACCAGAGTTAGTAAATATTACGCAAACAACAAACAATACAATGGGACAAAAACAAACGAAAGTGACGCGGTTAAGAAGAGTGAAAAGCAAACCGATTTGGATATCTGGCTTAAGCGTAAATAAAAGCATTGAAAACAGCGGTACCGGTAATACTCTAAACATCCGTACGGAAACTATGTCTAAAGCTCACAATAGCAGCAATCGGCACCAAGCGGCTCGCCGACAGTCAGGTGTCCCTCCCCGGGGACAGGATAGACCACGGCTAGGTCTCGTGTCAAGCACCGTAAAGCACGAGACCGGCAGTTCATGTAATTGTCCGGGTCACGAGGACACCGTATGCGGTACCAATGAACGGACGTATAAGAACACGTGTTTCCTGGAGTGCTCGTAAGTTATGTCCACTATCGTATAAATCAGCACGCGCGACAAATGATCTTTTTGCTGTAAATTTTATTGCATACAATTTCATTATTAACAGCTTCGCTATCACCAGCTTCTTTGTTTTGGAATACCAGTTACTAACAGATGTTCGCTGTTAATTGCTTTAATACCTATATATTGCTCC
Organism: Dreissena polymorpha; assembly: GCF_020536995.1. Lineage (NCBI taxonomy): Eukaryota > Metazoa > Mollusca > Bivalvia > Myida > Dreissenidae > Dreissena > Dreissena polymorpha. Next base: position 11,559,953 of record NC_068362.1, read on the forward strand.
AGTTTCGACATTTAAATTCAGGGTTCAGGATATACGGGGTTCACAGGGGTAAACATACGGGCTGGACAAAATGTAAACACACCGTTCACAAATTCATTTTGCAAATATCTCAATTTATTGAAATACATTTGCAACATTTTAAAGTGACCTTTTCACAAATTTTGGCATATTTTGAAGTTTGTCATTAAATGCTTTATATTGATAAATGTGAACATTGGATCTTAAAAGCTCCAGTAAAAAAATCAATAATAAAATTTAAAAAAAGGAAAAAAAAGTAGCCGGCACCAGGGCTGGTACCAGTGACCCCCGGAGTCCTGGAGTTAGTCTGAAGTAAATACGCATTAGCCCTCTCGGCTATTCCGCCGAGTATACACTGTTTATGTATTTTATACCTTATATAAACAATCTTCGTAGTTTCGTAAATTTAAACGACAACAACAGAACAAACCAAATTATTCAATCGTTTCGCGTTGCAACGCTTTATACTATTTAGGTTTTCAAATCGTCAAAAGAAACATATAATGGCTATATTGGACTATGGTAAATGTTTAGTTATACTGTTACCTCACAAATATCATAACTAAAACGAAAATTTGCGAATCTGAAACAACTTTTTTCAATTTTGTCAATTTACCAAACCGTGAAAAGATCCCTTTAAATGCATAATCGGTGCAGAAAACCATGTACATGAATGATGTTCACATCGGATTTTTGGCCAAGAACATAGGCTTATTAAATAAAGTTATTCTGACGTATTTTGCATTGCCATAAGCATAAGCAGCATTAATTTTTTCTCTTATGCACTACTTGAAATTCTCAATACAACTTGTTTCAAAAGAGTTATTTGGAAAAAAAAGCTGCACTATCCGTTGTGTTTACATCCATTAATATTTAGTTGTGAGCCGCACGAAGCCAAGTGATCATACACCCTAAAACTGTGCGTGCTTGCTGTGTCAACAAGATATAGTTACATCATCATACATGCGATGATGTGTAGTCTTTAATAAGAAGTACATTGTATATTGATGTAATATAACTTGACTCTAAACACGTCTAAATAGCCAAAGAGTTCAACATATTATCAGTTGTATGGGCGTCAAGGTGAATTTGTTATGGCATAAAACTCATTTACAGAATTTAAAGTAAACATCATATGTTAGTGTTTTCGTGTTATAAGTAGAGAAACTATGCGTTTAATGCGTGCATTAATACAATTAGATTTTTAAGACTAGAATATCTTTATTATGTTTTGTCCAATGTACAGTTTTCGAGATGATTGTCTGCATGTTCAAAAGCTTTGCATGCTACGGTTACCTTTACATGTTATTGCTTATATGTTGCTTCGCTACGTCTAGTACCGGTGTGGGCGTCGCATGCAAGGGGGCGTGTCCGTGTATCCCTGACAACGCCATCCCCGTGTTCTGTGAGTCTCTGTGCCCCGAGGAGAAATTGCCCGTGTGCTCCGTGCACGGACACACCTTCGATACGGACTGTCATCGGGAGTGCAGGTAGGGCGCGAGGAGTTAGTGCAGGTAGGGCGCGAGGAGTGAGTGCAGGTAGGGCGCGAGGAGTGAGTGCAGGTAGGGCGCGAGGAGGAAGTGCAGGTAGGGCGCGAGGAGTGACTGCAGGTAGGGCGCGAGGAGTGAGTGCAGGTACGGCGCGAGGAGTGAGTGCAGGTAGGGTGCGAGGAGTGACTGCAGGTACGGCGCGAAGAGTGAGTGCAGGTAGGGCGCGAGGAGGGAGTGCAGGTAGGGCGCGAGGAGTGACTGCAGGTAGGGCGCGAGGAGGGAGTGCATGTAGGACGCGAGGAGTGAGTGCAGGTAGGGCGCGAGGAGTGAGTGCAGGTAGGGCGCGAGGAGTAAGTGCAGGTAGGGCGCGAGGAGTGAGTGCAGGTAGGGCGCGAGGAGTGAGTGCAGGTAGGGCGCGAGGAGTGGGTGCAGGTAGGGCGCGAGGAGTGACTGCAGGTACGGCGCGAGGAATAAGTGCAGATAGGGCGCGAGGAGTGAGTACAGGTAGGGTGCGAGGAGGGAGTGCATGTAGGGCGCGAGGAGGGAGTGCAGGTAGGGCGCGAGGAGGGAGTGCAGGTAGGGCGCGACGAGTGAAATTAGCAGTGGCCCGATAGTCAATAGCGCTCAATTAGTCGTCGTCGGCTCAGGTACTACTTAAGTTTACTACAATGTTCCCAGGTACAGAAAATGCGCTCGAAAAATACTCCGGTTGCCTTTTGATATATTAACCGTAACCCTGGTACTTTGAAGTAAACTTAAGATTACCCGAATTACTAATAAGTAGTACCTGTGCAAACTATGACCAATCGAAGGTCATTGGGGCCAAATAAGTAAAGCTTTCATTAAAGGTTGTCTGAGAAAAAATCATCTATCGTCTGTTCGGCAAGTATTGAAAGAATGAGGACATACTACGAAATAAGAGATACTTTTGACAAAATAGCGCATATGTAACGAAGTTCCTTATTGACGACCAAAGCACTTCTCGTAGTCCTTGGCGACAAAAAAAGAACCTCTAAGGCACTTAGTAGTACAGTCTGTACCTAGTGGTCTATATTTCATAATATCTTGTATCAATGTAAAATACGCATAAGTGTTTAAAAAAGGTAGAGCGAGAAAACCAGTTTTCCGAGCGAGTATTAAAATAACTTCTGAAATATATTATTTGTCTCTTCATTGTGCGCTAGTAATCAGACCTTTTGAGCAAAATTAAATCATTAATTTTATTTTTGATAATTTGCTGTTAGGGATGTAATTTGCGTGTCGTCTATATTTTTTAAAAAGAGTTCGGCAATTACAGAACTTTTACTATATATGTGGATGTACAAAATTATATGTACAACAACAACAACGTGATTTCGAAGTGCTTTGTGTGTACAGCCATAATCAACAAACATAACTATCACAGGAGTTGCAGAGAAATGGACTATAAATTAGCCAAATAACACAAACAGAAAAAAATACAAGTCGATCAGTAATAAATTCAACACAATAACTTAACTAAAAAAACCGGCTCGATCAGCCTTAAAACAACATTAACGGCACCAAAAACAGCAGCAACAGCAACAGCACCACCAACAACAATGAATTTGTTTAATGTATCAAGTAATACGAAAAAATATAATGATAATATTATTATTAATACGAATTTATTATTATTATTATTATTATTATTATTATTATTATTATTATTATTATTATTATTATTATTATTGCACTTCTACCACTACCAGTACAACTACGACCACAAACACTAACAATAATAAATATTATCAAAATAAATGAACATTTTAACATTTACAATATTTCTTCGTTTCAGTTTTGAGGAGAAGGCATGCAATGGTGAATGTCCATGTACAGGCGTACATCACTCCTCCACTCAGTACGTCCAGCAGTCAATGGTATGTGTACTCAATTTGTAACGACATCATCATCATCATCATCATCATCATCATCATCATCATCATCATCATCATCATCATCATCATCATCATCATCATCATCATCATCATCATCATCATCATCATCATCATCATCATCATCATCATCATCATCACCATCACCATCATATTCATATACATCCTTTTCTGTGTCCTCCTCTTCCTCCTCCTCATCATCATCCTCATTTATCATCCTCGTCGTCATGTCGTTTACATTGTAAACTTAAACACAATGGCCGATACAATGGTCCTTGCAACGTCGTCAGTTTATATGACATGCATGTATAAGTTTAAATTTAATAAAATGTGGGAATACCATTATAATTAAGGAAATGAAGATAAATATAGTGATACAGATTACTTTCATGGCTGTATTGGTTTGATCACTTGTGATTCTCAACATTGTTTACATTCTTGTATATTGATATGAAACAGACATATAACGCACAAAGCACAGCATTTAGTAACAAACGCGCCATTGTTGATTTCATTTCAATTTATTGATTTGATTGACAGTGAAGTTATGCGCATTTGAAATTAATTGAGCTAGGGAAGTATTTCAGACACTAATATTCTACTTATAAAGTAATTATTCGATATGATCACGTTTATGTTAACTATCATGTAATTAGTCCTGAATAATTGCATTGTTACACAGATTGGCTTTAATCACAGGCCGATAATAAAAGTACACTACCTTCAGGGTTTCCGACCTACTTGAGCAGAAATCCGACATTGTATTAAGTTGATTAGATTTTGGGGTTTTGCTTTTAGAAAATATGGTATGGTTTTTGTGATCACCTTTGTCCGCCATTCGTCGCCAACACTTACCACTTAACACTCTATAATATACGAGTCTCGTTCTGAGAAAACTGGGCTTAATGCATGTGCGTAAAGTGTCATCCCAGATTAGCCTGTGCAGGCCGCACAGGCTAATCAGGGACGACACTTTCCGCCTTAACTTGATTTTCGGTAAGGAGGGACTTCCTTGAAACAAAAAGTACCATAAAAGCGGAAAATGTCGTCTCTGATTAGCCTGTTCTGACTGCACAGGCTAATCTGGGATGACACTATACGCACATGCATTTAGCCCAGTTTTCTTAGAACGCGGCTCATATATTTTCTATCGTCATAAAACTTTTACAACCAGTTTCAAGCTGGGTCACGTGAGGTCAAACAGTGAGCTCTGACGGTATAAGTGAATATAAACTTTAACCCATTAATTCTAAATTGGATCAATTTTTTTCCAAATTTAAGGATGTCTAGTTTATAAATTTCTATATTTAGAATATTTAGTACAGAAATTCCTTTAAGCAAACAGCGCAGACCCAGATGAGACGCCGCATCATGCGTCGTCTCATCTGGGTCTTAGCTGTTTGCCAATGCCTTTTTTCTAGACGCTAGGCATAAATGGGTAAAGTTTGTTGACACTTAAAAGTAAATTTTGTATCTGGAAATCCTCAAACTTGCTAAGAAAATTCATTCTAATTATACCTCAAACGACTACAAAACAAGTCCACATTTATTATCACTCTAAATAAAGAAACATGTTAGTAACACTTTAGAGAGACAAGTGAAAGCTTATTTGTCGTGAAATATTTGATAACAATATGTTTATTGGCAACTCGGATGAGATATATTGGACCATGTTAATCCCGTATTTTGTCTGGTTCATAGTGGTTTGCTTAAACACGCGTTGCGTTTGATAACAATATTAAGAACACGAGTACTAACACAATATTTTGAATATTAAATGAAGTTAAGAATGAAACATGCGTTATAGGAAAAGTTGGGCTTAATGCATCTGCGTTAAGTCTGCACATATTAATCCGGGACGTCGCTTTCCGCCAAAACTGGATTTTCGTTAAGAGGAAACTTTCATTAAATGAAAAATTCCGTAAAAGCAGAAAGTGTCTTCCTTGATTACAGGGAAGACTACATATGCTAATCTGGGAAGACACTTAACGCATATGCATTAGGGCCTGTTTTCCTATACCGCGGCTCATGTTTTTCATGAAGCTTTATTCATGCTTCTCAGTCGCGTTTGACTGGACTGTATTGTTACCTCTTCAGGGTTTTCAAAGCGGCCATTGAACATTCCGACCAACTGACGGATCCTCAACTGACGGACCTTCGACGTGCCATACATAACTGGCTCCTCGATATCATTTGTGTCATGTGACATTTACTCAAATTCATGCATCATTTACCACTAGCTCATTAACATTCACCCGATATAAAGCAAAAGGTTTAGCCCTACCCTCGAAATGGATACACGTTCAGCCTCGTTCTGGAATTCTGCGAGTCACATGACTTCGCCCTCTTATCATTTTTGCTTATTGTGAAAAGGATACTATGAGGTCAGGTCGCCGTGGTGTAAGGGATATTGTTCCGCATTACAATCGGAAGGTCACGGGTTCAATTCCCACTGTAGGAGCGTTCTTTAGATCTCCCACAAGTACTGGTTCTACGGCCAGGAAAAGGACTGGAGAGCGTTTCAAATAAGTAGTAAACAATTAAAATGCAATTTAGCTGAAAAAATATGTTAGAAGAAACCGCAGTACTCGGTTCCTTTTTGGACGTGTTTTATGGGTTTATTGAAACCATACCATTATAAGAAATATTATACATATATTTATTCGATTACGGTACATGTGGTAACTTTATTTTATATATGCAGGAATGACAGACCAGTGTCAGGTTGATGATGCGATCTATAAAGTGAATCATGCATTCTCAAAACCAGTATTTGTGAAACTTGTATATTATTGTTATTATGTATATATGTTATCTGTAGTTTTGGGATGTAAATATATAGGAATGTTTCAAAATTTTGACCCCCGCCATGCGAAAATGAATTTAATGCGATATGCGGGTAACGTAGCTCGCGACCAGCCAGCGCATCCGCGCAGTCTAGTCGTGAAATACCAAGTCAACTAATGAGAATATGAAACCTTCGTAAGTTTATGGCGTACATTATAGCTCCTGACTAGACTGCGCATATGGCTTAAGGAATAATTTCGCATGATGCAGGTCAAATCTTAATGTATAGGCATTTTACTAAATTGTATATATTTTTAACGACCTAAGCACTTGTTATTAATAAAGCAATTTGATAATGGTTGTAATCGGTATTAAAGCTGTGTTTTTGTGAGCATTTAATACTCATTAATATGCAATACCGTCAAAACGATAAATCTAGCTTAAAACACGCTTCGTCGTGCGAAAATGAGTCTTATATCATATACAGCAAGCGTAGCTCCCGAACAACCTGCCCGTTTGCCTAGTCTGGTCAGGGGCTGCCCTATCCGCTATAAAGGCACACACGGATGCGTTGTCTCATTTAAAAACAGATTAGCATCAGAACAGTTTGGTGAGGAGATACACTGGCTTCATATGGCTTATGACCCTTTTTCACATGACGCGGCTAAAAAAGTATGCGTTTTACTAATGCATGTTTAACTGTTCTGTTCTTTGTTAAAAGTTTTACTTTACAAAGCTTTTTTTAAACAAAGCATCATACAGTAACAATTAATAAACCGAAAATTCAACTATAAAACAAGGGACATAATCAATTCCAGCGTGCTAGTCCTGTATGACCGCGAGTGTCAGACACATCGTGTACATTGATGAGACGCAAATATATGGACCGCGCTGTGTGAAAATGGGTTTAAAGCATGTACTGAAAGTGTCATCCCAGATTTCCCTGAACGGTAAGCATAGGCTAATCGGAGAAGACACTTTCCGCGTTTTTGATATTTTTCGTTTAAAGAAAGACTATTATCAGCTTAATCCATTTTAGTCGGAAAGTGTCGTCCCTAATTAGCAGTGTGGACTGCACAGGCCAATCTGGGACGACACTTCATGCACATGTATTAAACCCCCTTTTCACAGAGCGAGGCTCAAAGCGATTGCATGGCATTCACGCAAATTTGATTGTGTTTGAAATAACTTACTTCAATAATTATTAATTATTCAAGTCGATTAAAACATGAATCGATTGATGACACGGTTGGAGTGATCTGAACATAAACTCGAGTTTGTTTAAGCACTTTTATTTATATTTACAAAATATATTTCAAATGACGAATCGTTAATTGCTCGGTTCCCCTTAAATTCGACTCTCGACGTCCGTCGTGTAGAATAAAGGTAATAAATGCTTGCATCGAGTCAAATTTGCATTCACTATTCTAATATGTATTTTATTGTCTAACCGACATTTTTAAAGGTCAAATTAATAGCTTTTATATGTACAGATATGACATTAACTCATTTGATACGCCGAAAATGCCATGTCTTTCATTACAATTGTCAAGTTTGACATTGTGTTAAATAAAACGAGAACATGTAAAACATGTTTAATGCGATACGAATGTTTGAAAAATTGTTTTCACCAATTTGTTTAGCAAAACTATGTGCATTTTCTAAAGATATCATATTTAAAGTGATAATTTCAACTACAACATATTAGACACAATTAACATCAGTTGCAAAAATGCACGATTTGACATTCAAAAGTAAATATTAATATTGAACAACATTTACTTTTCCATACATAGTGCGCTAACATTTCAACAGTTCGATCATTTGCCGAATGGTTCAGTGTTATTTTTACAAAATACGACACCAGTCTTGTATTATAAATGACGGGGCTTAATGCAGGTGCGTAATATGTCGTCCCGGATTAGTCCATGCAGTCAACACAGGCTTATCAGGGACGACACTTTCCTCTTTAATGATATTTTTCGTTTGAAGGAGGTCTCTTAGCAGAAATCCAATTAAGGCGTTAAGGGGTTTACCCTGATTAGCATCGGCGACTGCACAGGCTAATCTGGGACGACACTTTACGGTCATGCATGAAGCCCCGTTTTCCAAGTGCGATGCTCAAATAGTTTTTGCTTCGAATAAAATAATGCGCTTTATCACTGAAAGGATTATTGAATATTTTTCAATTTATTCTTCATTTGGCAGTTTTAAACCAACATTTATGAAATGATAATATCATCCGGTTTTCTAGTTATCATTAACGAGCCATAAGTGCATACTGAGTGTTTAGTCCAATACAAATACAAGAAATAAAACATTAAGACCTTTATCATATTGTTGAAAAAAATCCATGTGTTTTCTCCTGTAAAACATTATTTAAGCCTTGTAATTTAAATCTGCGAATAAATGTTTAATAAATATTTAACCTTTTAAACGAAAACATAAATCTGATTAAGAAAGCGATAACCATAATCTTGTATCATTGCTTTTTTGACAGTACGGGTTAAACTATTTTTTTTAATTAAACAGCACGTCACCCATACTATGATATAAACGTGTATATGCAAGCAGTCCGCACATATGAATCAAAAACGACATTTTACGCTTAGACTGGACTTTTGTTTACAAAGTGTTTTCCCTGACTAGTCTCCGTGGACTGCACAGACTAGTTTACGATGAGACTGGATTTTTGTTTACAAAGTGTTTTCCCTGACTAGTCTCCGTGGACTGCACAGGCTAGTTTACGATGAGACTGGATTTTTGTTTACAAAGTGTTTTCCCTGACTAGTCTCCGTGGACTGCAAAGGCTAGTTTACGATGACAATTTACGCACACGCACTTAGCCCCGTTTTCCTAAAAATTAGTGTAAATTAATCATTAAACACAAAGCATAAAAATGCAAATCAAGACGCAGAAGACAATTCATTTTAGTTCCATGATTTTAATACAGACTAGGGAAAACAATAGGTTGGTACATGAAAATAGTATTAAGCCTTGAAGCAATTAGGATTTAACTGGACTTTTAATTTGTTTGAAGAAAACATTGACCGTTTGCTATTGAAATTACCTCGTCATTTAGGGAGAAAACAGTTTTTATGCAATTTTATTAATCTTGTATTGAGACTTAAAATCTGTATGAATTTTATATTGTTTAAATTATGCTGCTTGAAGGAGACATCAATAAACAATTAGATATTAGATAGTTAAATTATCCATAGCTCTTTCATGTCTTCTTTATATATATAAAATGAGGTTGGAAGTTTGAATGAAATGAAATCTTGTGTTTAAACAAATGTTACAAAACTGACTTAAACTGCGCTTTTTAATAATTATCTTAGTTTAATTTATTACATGTAACTGAACCTGTTTAGTATTATATTATATATATGACGTTTTTGTAGAAATTAACGGGTAGATAATTTTTTCGATATAACGTAATAACTACGCAACTAATACTAGTAACATATGCAATGACAGTTTATATATGAACCGTGCTTTGTGCAAAGAGGGTTAAATGCATGTGCGTTATGTGTCGTCCAATATTAGCCTGTGCAGTCCACACAGGCTAATCAGTGACAACACTTTCCGCTTTTATGATATTTTCTGTTTAAAGAAAGTCTCTCTTCTTAGCAACAATCCAGTTAAGGCAGAATGTGTCGTCCCTGATAAGCATCTGACTGAACAGGCAAATCTGGGACGACACGTTACGCACATGCATTAAACCCCTTTTTACAGAGCACGCCTCCATTTTTTTGCTGTTAACGTTTTTTACACGGTTTTTTTAATATTGAATGTTTCCTGTTTATTGCGAAATTCGAGAGAATAGTGCTAATTAATTTTTTAACGTTCTTAATATTGTCATGTTGTATTTAGCGGTAAATTTTGCCAGTTTATTGAACAATATTTTACAATCTTTATACACTTTGTTAACGATAAAAAAGAAATGCTACATATTATGTGTCACTAAATTTGGGAACATTTGTACGTAGGAATGGATTGAACGTTACAATTGTATTAAATATTTGTAACTGAACAACATAAAGTTATCAATTTTCATAAAATATTATAGTCGAATTCGAAATAGTTAGAAAACTTACCCGCTAGACAAAATACTTATCACAAATTATTAATTACACCGCATTATAAAATGATACAACAAACATTTTTTATACTCATAAGTCGTAGTTTAGTAATACTTAGCCCAATATTCGCTCAAGCCTTATGCGTTTGAAACTGTAATGGTTATCAATAGAAGATCATTTTGATTAATTAATTCGAAGTCTATTCCGCTTACATATTTCAACTTACTGCGTAACGTATACACAGTTGCCACTGATCGGATATTATAGCAACGAATAAAGTTTGTGCATGTGAACTTTGCAGTTATGGTTACTGTTTTGAGTGTCATGTCATCGATCACTTTAGGATTGTGTGAGTAACCTGGCTTTTGATGTCGTAAGCAATCATATCTGGCGTTGTTTCCACCATTTCGCTATTCAGATCTCTCTGAAATTTAGAAACCCACATCTAATCCGCAAGTACACACATCGCTGACCTGTAAAATAAACCAATGGTTCTTTGATACCGTAATATCCTATTGAATCCGTTCCGTACATATACGCCTCGCTCTCGGAAAACGGGGTTCAATGTATATGTCTAAAGACGCTTTCCGCCTTATAAGGGTGTTCCACTACGACCCGCTTCCCCACGATTTGTCACGATTTCCAATATTTTGAGGTCGGGGACATTCGTAGCTTAATCGGCGAAGGTCCTAACTCATTCGTAGCTAGTCGTGTGCCGGTCATTAGTGATTCCTACAACTCGTGAGCTCCCGAAAAATCGTGGCCAGATTTTAAACGTGTTTAAAATTTGGACAGGACCTCCAAGAATGAATTTAATCGCAGTTGACTCGTAACAGCGTCGTTGTGCGTTCTTGGGCATCGTAATGGGATCTTAGGTAATTCGTGACTCAATCTGGAAATTGGTGATCACGTGATCTGTCTACGAATCAGCTACGACTTAATCAAGTCTCTCACGAGTTCTCCCCGAGTGAGTTTCGAGCCCGCTAAGATTCTCGCGATTTAGATCAAGACTCACGAGTTCACCCCGAGTGAGTTGCGAGCCCGCTAAGATTCTCGCGATTTAGATCAAGTCTCTCACGAGTTCACCCCGAGTGAGTTGCGAGCCCGCTAAGATTCTCGCGATTCAGATCAATATCAATAGATATTGGCGCCTAATTCATGGGTGCGTTCGGTGAGGTCCTAGCTTTGTCGTGACCGATCTGCACCGTTCTTAGGACAGTAGATTCTTACACATCGTAGTGAAGTCGCGACCCTATTCGCTAGACTTCAACCGAACCCCAAAATACGTCGTAACCTAATCGTACCAGTGTCGTAACTGAATCGTAGACTTTCACGAGTCTTCCCGATTCAATAAATGTGATAACTCGTGGCGAATCGTGAGCCTGTTTTCGTAGTGGAATAGGGCCATTTACTGGATTGTCGCTATGAAGAGAATTCCTTTAAACAAAAAATACCATTGAAGAAGACAGTGTCGTCCCTGATTAGCATGTGCAAAATGCTCAGGATAATCTGGAACGACACTATACTCACATTCATTGCGCCCAATTTTCCCAGAACGAAATACTATTACACATTTCTGTTGTAATAACGTGTGTACGATATTCGTATCCGATTTTTCTTTTTAATACTAGGCCTGTTGTATAAAGTATTTGCTCAGAATAACTGTCTGTAGGTATTCTTTCTATAGAAAAAACATTGCTTGACTGGAAAGTCGCATTAGAAGAATCGCAGAAGTTACTAAACAACTTATAAAAAATAATGTTTCGTAATATCTGTGTTCGACTTTTGTATCCCCTGACTTTATGTCTTAGCAAACACTCGTTGCTGAATCTCGAATGTTACTAAATAACATATGCATAAATAACAGTTGCACTGCAATAACTGGCGTTCATCTTTGTATGCCATTACGTTATATCATAATGTATACATTAAGTCATTGCTAAATGCAAGGTATGTGTACCTCGATATGAGAAAACGGGGTTTAAATGCCTGTGCGTCAAGTATCGTCCCAGATTACCTTGTGCGGTTCTCAAATACTTATCAGGGAGACACTTTCCGCTTTTATGGAATATTTCGTTAAAATGAAGTCTGTTCATAACGAAAATCCAGAAAAAGCGGAAAGTATCATCCATGATTAGCCTGTGCGGAGTGCATAGGCTATTCTGGGACAATACTTAACGCACATGCTCTAAACCCCGTTTTACCATAGCGAGGCTCATTCGCACGCGTACTTTCTCTGTGACCGACAGACACCGACGACGAGGTACAATCCCGGCCATCCGGCAAACTTCAACACGGAGCCCAGCAACCAGCCCCTAAGCACATGCGAATGCGTGCGCACTGACATTGACCCAGTCTGCACGACGGACGGACGGACGCTGTGGTACGGATGCGAGGCGATCTGTCTGTAAGTAGCCATGTACGTCTTGTTGAGATAATCATTTTAACACCGGAGTACCGACTAGCGGTAAGCACAGCACATGCGCCAATGTGTAGAAGGACGAACGACGACGGATTTTTCATCGTAGATTGGGTAAACTGTTGCCTTGCTTTATTAAATATAAACGAAAAATGTCAGATGTAATTAATAAGACCTTAAAAAGATTAAGTTAAAGTAAATTATATATTTAGATATGTAATCTGAAATAACTGGGAACTGGGGCCTCTTTGCATTTTCTTGACTGATAACTGGCGTATTAGTTGATGATAAATCACTATACAACAGAGACATTGTAGCTGTTAAATGGTACGCGGTTGTGTGTTATATAAATACAAATTTATACGAATATGGATTATTTAATCCCACACAGGCTTGTCAGTGACAACACTTTCCGCCTAAACTGGATTTTTGCTTAAACAGAAAATATCATAAAAGCGGAAAGTGTCGTCCCTGATGAGCCTGTGCGAACTGCACAGGCTAATCTGGGACGACACTTTACGTGTATATATTCATTAAACCCCCTTTTCACAGAGCACAGCCCATACAATATTGATATACATGGACGAATTTTTGTTTTCAACAAATCTCAAAATTAATAATCAACGAATATCTAAATTTTACAAAGGAATTGGTAATATCGATATCAATTCCAATTATTTTGAAATATCTTAACACGTACATTTCAGTGGTCACACAGTAGCCTGTTCATCCGCATGCCCGTGTTAGAGGACAACTGCGTATGACGTCACGGTTACATTGGTGAACAAAAGCGTTCCAGAACAAATGTTTACAATAGGACACTACTTACGTCTGGTCTTGTGTTGTGTGTGTTTTCTTATATTCGATGCTGGACACATAGTTTAGGTAATTGAATGGTATTGTTCAATTGCAAAATAATTTAATTTCATACGTCAATAGAAAGCAGTCATGTCCTTAATTTTAATTTATGCTTTTTGCACAACTGATTTGACTTTTGGTAAAAAGTAATGAAGATATCCACTCCAGGTTATCAATACGAAATAAAGAATCAATACAGTAAATCAAAACAGATCATTATTACTACATGTATTGCCTGTTCTTGTATAATAAACAATATTTTTATATATCTGCTTGTGCTTTCATTTTTACCGGGATCATGCTCAAGTTATTTATTCAGTGTAGTTAATTGTCCTTACTAGTATTGAAACTAGAAAAAAAACATACTACATAAAAAGTGACATACCAGAAATTGAAACAGATCGGATTAATTATTTGCATGATACTAATAATTTTGCGACTCTAATACCGTTTTGTGGGCGAAATTATATTGTTTAAACAAAAAAAGCAAATATAAATATGGAAAAGTCATGTATTTATAACGGATAAACTATTCACTTTATTAGCATATATTGACACATTGTTATGAATAACATGACATAATTGATTTCTGGCACTGGGTATGTTGATCATGTCATTTCAAAAAGTTAAATTTGCAAGTATTACAGGAGCAGATTGTTTCGCATGAATATACACATCACGATCTGCTTGGATTCTGAATTAGTTGTGAAATTTCGAATAAGAAGCGGACGGAATCAACGTGTCGTTTTAAAGTGGGTATGCACGATTTTGATATGTGTTAAATTGTAATATATTGATAACAAATGTTACAATTACACAAACAAGGCAATAAAAATTATGCAATGAAGACGAAGCCGATTGTGACGAAGTTATTTCGTACATATTTTCCTTCTATAACCAAAGCATTCGTCTTTTTATTAGGATCGGAGTTAGTGTTCGTGTGTAGTAAGAATAGATATCGTTGCAGGAAATTAAAATGATCCCTAAAACTAATTTTAGATTCACATCGTACATGCATGATATACATGCTGGCGAATTCGACTGTACAAACATTTTCGATTTCAGAATAAAATATCTGGCTTATTTGGCATTTTTCGACACAATTTTCTTTTTAACTTTTATTTTAATTTATATTGAAATATACGTATAATACGTTTTTAACACATTATATATAAATTCATAAATTTGACAAAATCGTGCACTTTAAATTCACTCCTATTGGGGATAAATAAGCCGCGTCCTGATAAAACTGGGCTTAATGCATGTGCGTTAAATATCGTCCCATAGTAACCTATGAAGTCCGCACAGGGACGACACTTTCCGCATAAACAGGATTTTCGTTTAGATGAGGCGTCCTTCAAACGAAACGTTTTATAAAAGCTAAACGTATTGTTCATGAAATGCCTGTGCGAACTGCACAGGCTAATCTGGGATGACACTAACGCACAAGCACTAAGCCAACATTTCCCAGAAAGCCACTTGTATTGTGCATGCATTTCCTTAGGCATGAATTAAGTAAACCGCATATAGAATCGTTTTATACAAAGAATAGGTATGTTCATCTAAGCAAATATCAGACTATTTCATAATCTTTGTTATCAGACAAGGTTTCGATAATATTACATTAAATGTAAATGCCTCAAATATGATCATTTATAATTAACACAAACAGACAAAATTATCATGTTATGCCATTATATATCATGTAATTAACTACCTGGATGACAAGCGGCATTAACGCTTACAATAATTCATCCATACAAACTCAAATATAACAATTTTGAAAACTTGAATATTCATTTCCATTATTCTCTTCTCTCGAGCCAATCCAACCAAGGGCCTCGATTTTAATGTCCTTCTAAGCGTGCCGATATCAGGATTGTTAATGTCAAATGTGTCTAATTGACATCTCACTATCATAAATAAATTGCACTGACATTAATAAATTGCACACATGAAATAGCTAGGTTAATTAATGTTTTCCTATTTGAAGTAGACATCAGTTGCTGAACTTTTATCAATAGATAATATGTAGATAACACCAGTGTTCTTAATTCTCTATATAATGGACACATTAACAACACATGGTAATGATTCTCAATTACACCCATAGTACACCTTGTACATTCTTGTTCGCTTCCTGGAATATGTCTAAATCTTCAATAGTTAGTGTGCGTTCTGCAGAAGCGAAGTCTCGTCAAGCAAATTATATCCCTAACATTTACAACAATATCTACGATATCTACTTTTATCTTCAGTTTCCCCAGAAGGACAGGTATCTTACTGATGCAAACCATATTTCTTAATATCATCAAACTTTCATTTAGACTCTAACTCAACTGCAGTGTAGGAGCCATTGAGACACCACTGTTTACGCAATGTGCTTAAGTGCAGCAACATGGCGCGTAGTATACGACATTACATTTACAAACAAAAACAAAACAAAAGATAAACATAACTGAAAAATAAAACATTCACATGAACCAGATAATTATCATTGTTTTGGGTTATACGTCTTAGACCTGTAGAACTTTATGTTCACAAGTATATTTTAATCCGTTATAATGCGTGTTGTTTCTACAGGAATGCAAACAATATAGATACTTTAGAAAAAAAAATGAATTTAAGACCGAAAAAAAAAATCCACAACTGGGATCGAACCACTGCCCATTGGAATAAAAGGCTTGCGCTTAAAGGAACCTATTCACGTTTTGGTAAATTGACAAAATTTTAAAAAAAGTTGTTTCAGATTCGTAAATTTGCGTTTTAGTTATGAAATTTGTGAAGAAACAGTAATATTCAACATTTACCATGCTCTTAAATAACAATGATATGCATCTTTTGACGATGTAAAAACTTGAAAATCATAAATCGTTGTAACGCGAATAATTTGGAAAGTTCTGTTGTTGTCGTTACATTGTTTGAAACTTCGAGGATTGCTTATATAAAGTATAAAAATACATCCCTCATTGTATGAGCACGGAGGTCTAAGCGGCAGACTTTTACTCCAGGACTCCAAGGGTCAGTGGTTCGAGCCCAGTTGAAGGTTACTTTTTTAAATTTTATTCTTGTTTTTTATTACTAGAGATTTTTTTTTATCCAAGTTTTACATTTATCAATATAAAGCACATAATGACAAACTTCAATACATGTCAAAATATGTGAAAAGGCCCCTTAAAACCACTCGGCCAACTGGGCCTACTTATTGTTTTACGTATTTGATACTTTATAAAAGGCCCCTTAAAACCACTCGGCCAACTGGGCTTACTTATTGTTTTACGTATTTGATACTTTATAAAAGGCCCCTTAAAACCACTCGGCCATCTGGGCTTACTTATTGTTTTACGTATTTGATACTTTATTAAAGGTCCCTTAGAACCACTCGCCCATCTGGGCTTACTTATTGTTTTACGTATTTGATACTTTATAAAAGGCCCCTTAAAACCTATCGGCCAACTGGGCTTACTTATTGTTTTACGTATTTGATACTTTATAAAAGGCCCCTTAAAACCACTCGGCCAACTGGGCTTACTTATTGTTTTACGTATTTGATACTTTATAAAAGGCCCCTTAAAACCACTCGGCCATCTGGGCTTACTTATTGTTTTACGTCTTTGATACTTTACAAAATGCCCCTTAAAACCACTCGGCCATCTGGGCTTACTTATTGTTTTACGTTTTTGTTACTTTATAAAAGGCCCCTTAAAACCACTCGGCCATCTGGGCTTACTTATTGTTTTACGTCTTTGATACTTTACAAAATGCCCCTTAAAACCACTCGGCCATCTGGGCTTACTTATTGTTTTACGTTTTTGTTACTTTATAAAAGGCCCCTTTAAACCACTCGGCCAACTGGGCTTTCTTATTGTTTTACGCATTTGATAAGGCCCCTTTAAACCACTCGGCCAACTGGGCTTACTTATTGTTTTACGTATTTGATACTTTATAAACCACTCGGCCAATTGGGCTTACTTATTGTTTTACGTATTTGATTCTTTATAAAAGGCCCCTTTAAACCACTCGGCCAACTGGGCTTTCTTATTGTTTTACGCATTTGATAAGGCCCCTTTAAACCACTCGGCCAACTGGGCTTACTTATTGTTTTACGTATTTGATACTTTATAAACCACTCGGCCAATTGGGCTTACTTATTGTTTTACGTATTTGATACTTTATAAAAGGCCCCTTTAAACCACTCGGCCAACTGGGCTTACTTATTGGTTTACGTATTTGATACTTTATAAATGCAATCATCTTAATGTCAAAAAAGATAACGATAACAACAGAACTTTCCAAATTATTCAATCGTTATGCGTCTGTCACGCTTTATAATGTTCAGGTTTTTATATCGTCAAAAGATGCATACAATACATATTTTAGAGCATGGTAAATGTTCAACTGTTTCCATGCACAAAAACATAACTACAAAAAAAAACAAATCTGAAATATTTGGTTTCCAATTTTGTAAACTAATCAAAACGTGAATAGATCTATTAAATGCACATTTATAAAAATGATATACAGTCGGTTGTTTTAATGAATTCCTTCCGTCGACCAATTAACATATATTTGCTGAGGTATTGATCGAGTCAGTGTTTATGTAATCTACATTTCCGGTATACCGTTATAAAAGCATCGGGAAAAATATTCTTCATAAGATATACAAAATGGACTTTAGAAGTCAACTATTGAACAATGTAGCCTTACTATATTGCTTTAACGAGGTTTAAGCTTCAAATTAATACAGTGATGTCACATGTATTTGTGTGATTTAATCAAAGAGTGTGGAAATTATTGTTTTCAACTGAAATAGTATCGAGTGTCAGCCATTTATTCATATATATTTACATTGAAATGCCAACTAATAACAAGCGTTCAATATGAAAATGGTGTCGGCAATTAACGCTGTTTAAATTTTAATTTTTCAAGGATTAATTGTGAGGTATCAAGCAAGCCAATTTGCAATATTATGGCGTAGATTACCATTTTCAATATTTCATTGACCATAGAGAAAAAAACCGTGTTGAATATATTATTAATCACCAGAAAAAGACGAACCTCTGATGGGGTCATAAACCCCATTATTGCAAGTTATTGCATTGCTAAATACACAACAAAGAACAGACGTTTTTGAAATTCTTTTTTAAGTGTAGTGGCTCATTGAGGACAGCGGCGGATAAATTTGAAACATAATATAAAATAAAAAAGGCATTAAATGGTTTCAAAAAGTATAAACATTTTTAATCGATATTACAGTTCCAACATATCAGTTAGGGCGAGCTGAACTAGACCGTCTTTAAATACTGGTTTTCAGTCAAATTTTACTTCTTTTGTGAATCCGACATTAACCAAGTCTACACGTGTACACACTGTGTAAATAAACACTTATTTTTTTTATATAACGTTGCCAGGTGTAAACTTCCAACGACATCGCTGTGAAAATATTTAGCAATGTAATTATTAAACTTTTCTTAACTTAACCGAAGCTCTTTTTTATCCATGAAATCAGCAGCTGCCTGAAACTACTCTGAGGGATGATTTGGTATGATACAAAAGTTATTCCTCACTCAAACGTCAGTATAATTATTTTTTGTATGCCAACATATGCGATACGGCGTATATGTACAGTAAATAGGCAAATTTATGACAAATTTCGATAACTTGATCAAAGTTGATCTAAGCAGTAAGTTCCATTTTAAATGAAGTCAATACTGTTTTCCGAGTAAAGATAATTAATATTAATACAATATTGTCATGCAAATGAATTTCTATATGGCACATCATTTTGCTGCACTAATATTGTAGTCGGGTCAGATATTGCGTATTGTATGATTGAATGAGTTGTTTGAATATTTTAAAACATACCATTGATTAAAGATCATAAAATATCAAAGCAAATCTCAGTGATTTACAAGGGTATGCTAAGGTTTTTTTTAAAGGCGGTAAGCAATATCCCCACATGGATAGTGCATTACAAGTGCTTGTTAGGTTAACGTTAGTCTAACGTTGGGTTTCATTAGTTTGATTTACGGTAAACCTTCATTTCCACAGTCGATAAAACAAAATTGCAGCAGATAACCAAACATGGCATCTTCAGTTATTAAATAGAAATAATCTGTAATATTTTCTGCGATTTGTATGAGAACATTTACACAATTATTGCATTAAGTTTAATTGATATTGTTTTTCCATAAGTATCTAAAAATTATATAAAATTTCTTTGTTATATTGGAAAATTAAAAAATGCAATTTAAGCTTTATGTTTTCGGTATATGTATACACCGGTGTTGAATTAGACTGTCTCTTAGAAATGCTATCCTCAAGATAAGGAAAACATTTATTTTTTTGATCCGCACGATTATCTTGGTTGCAATCAACAATTTTTGGAATCGTGTATCCATTAATGGAGATTGTCGGACTTATTGGAAAGAATCAGAAGATAAAGTCCGAACATTAAAGATTGCGGATGGGTAATATTAAGCAGTCGCAACAAGAAATTATCAATATAATTGATGGTTTCTATTAATGCAGGAGTAACGTGGTGTTTCGACTGTTTTTACATGTGCTGAAAGTATAATTTTACTTATGTATACTTATGTATTATTTTCGATTCAAAGATACTTTTTGTATAGATTTTCGAATTTGCAAATGTCAAAACGTTCCAAAATCCAACTCGCACATGACTTAAACACGCATAAACCTTTCCCCTACTTATCAGACGAGCTGAGTAAATCATATAATCTTTCAAATTAAAACATTGGTGCACTTCAAGTGAAAATAATATATTAAGCGTCTGTCAGCCTTTTCCCGAGCCTTTTCCCGAGATCCGACAGCAACGCAGCATTTTGAAAATGTTAGAATACATAGAAAATGTTAGAATGCATAGAATGCTTTGACATTCGTTCAGTTGCATCTTAGAAGAAACAATTGATAAACAGCGCGATGGTCGTGCATAGAAATGACACAATAACCATATCAGATGTTTTTGAAATTTTGAAATGCGCGATATCAATAAAAGAACGCAACATAAATTTTTTATGGGCATTCAGTAATTTTGGACATGTTAAATACATGTCATTACAAGCGATAGGAAATAACATGAATCGCATCATATAGACATGTATAAAGCATTACATTGCTTACACTAACTTTTTTTTCCTTTGGGTTCCTACAAACTGCTGAACATCCCAATAGCACGTGTAGGCATATAAACACATCGAAGGCATAATGTAAATATTTATGAGTATTGCTTATTCTACCGCACCGCATGATAATATAAACAAACGTGTTTCGTTTAGAACTATTTTTTCCTCGTCGCGTTTATCTCAGGTATAGTCTATGTAATGCTCAGTTGTATTTGAATGCATGTTCAATTAAATGTAATTGCTGTCGAGTTTCGCTTGTTTATTGAAATGCCCCTGAAATTGCATTGTTCCATATGGACTTACCAGAAACTTGTTCTTTACGTTGACATAGCACTTCATTATCATCGCATGTCTTTATATAAGTAAAGTATATAAAGTAAAAGTATATAAATTAAGAAATAGTATAGATACCCCGCTGAGGTCCCTATGACATTATAGTGACCAGCAAGGCAGACACAAACCGTATATGGACCGAAGCCGTAGGCCGAAGGGACCGATGTGGAGTTAACTATTTCTTATATTACACCGAAGAGTTTCCCCTTGACCACTGTACAGTGGTGTACGATTGTATTGGTTTAAAATAGATATTAAACTGAACAATTTCGTAGTATCAATGACGTCATTTCGTTAAAAAATGACGTCATTTTACAGTAAAACTGCACATTGAGTGGTGTGTAACCCCGAACGGTCCATATACAAAAAATAGTGACCGGTCCATAAACTCTTAGGTTTCTCTATCGCATTTTACAGACTGAAACCGGTCATATAGATATAGAAGGACCAATATCTCTGAGGTGTAATATATGTTAATATAAAATTGTTATTGATATCATCCAGCAGACGGCAGCTGCATACAATTTGTGTGTCGGGATCGTCAGGTCACAGCACATGTATCCGTGCGTTTTCACACTATATCCGTATATAGTTACATTCTTCAATATTCTCAATAATGTATTTCGTGCTGCCGCTTTGGCCGCTATAGGCAACGTAGTGATTTACACTTGCATACAAGTCGACCATAGACCCATTTGATCCATCTGTAATGCAAACCGGTATTATCATGTAAATGCCAACTTAAGATCTGAACCCCGGGTACAATCTCTTGCACGACGGTTACATTTCATTCACCTCTGTGATGGGCTCAGAACGGACTATTTTTATGAAAGCGTCTCATTCATGTCAACGATCAGTCCAAGCGTTCATCATGGAGGTTACAGTATACTTAACAATCTCTTGCACGACGGTTACATTACCATCTCATAGCATAATATCTTATATCAGTCTTAATTCATTATTATAAAATTGATATGTTTTTTTATGTTAACAAACCTACATACATGCATACATCGAAGCAATGCCTAACGTCACTCAATAAAAATTATGTTCAATGTGAATTGCGTGGAATGATTCCATCTGCGTAAATGGGAAAAAAATAGTTCCAAAGGGTTGTATTAAAACTCGCAAGTTTTTGCACGATGTATTGTAAATTTAAACTTCCTATTTTATTATTTTACGCATCTGATCCTAAAAAATCCAAATCAAATATACTTTGAATGCGTTTGTTCGGTTTTAGCCAGTTTCTGGGCAATATGGCATGCTGAGCCTTTCGCAGAGGTGTATATGAGAGCAAGGAACGACAACTCTGCGTGGAGATTGTCCCGGGTATAGCTCGATAATCAGCACGGTGTGTTCGTAAATATAAGGCTTGCAATAGAAAAAGTCATACTCGTCATAATCGTCGTTACAAAACACGCTGCACATATTTGTGTACATGACTTGAATTTATATAAGACCGCTGACAGGAATAATTATTTCGCAGAATGGCATTTAAGATTTTAACCTGATTCAATAAGAATAGTTTACTTATATAATGATTATAATATACTTCATGATTGAGGTGTTTTTCAAACAGGTTAACATGTGTACCAGTTATACCAATTATCTCAGATCATTTAGAGTAAAACGCCAATACAAGAATGTACATAACGTTGAATTATACTTTTTTGTTTCTAAAGCGATTTGTTAAGTGTGCACTAATACTTTATTACGAATGAGAGTCGTCGTTACACAATACATTTCCGTATTCAAAAGAAATACACGACGATATCAAATAAAAATTTAACCTTATAACAATTGCTTACCACAGAAAAGATTAAGGCCTCGCATGGAAAGTCTGCAATCCTAATGGAAACCGATTAAACAATTAATATTGCGGTTTCTTATGACAGGCTATATTATACAACTAATTGCTAGCAGCTTCATTTCTATTAACCTTATTACCATCGAAGAGTCTTCTTCCAAATTATCATATTAAGACATATCAGGAATGTGGAAAACATGGGCAAATAATTTCCCGATATAAGTGTATTCAATATTTTATCTGATGTTTGTACATTATCTAATAAAGCACATGGTTTTATAGGACAACGTTTAAAGAAGGCTGTAGCGCTTTTCCCAAATATAACTTATTATTATAAAAAGGGGTAAACTTTGTCTGCCATTGTCATTTGTCTGTCTGGCAATTTATTTATATATTCATCCGCTCGTCTGTGGGTCTTTTTGCAAAAATGAAACAACTAGAATATAACATAAACTATTTTCACTTGGTATTCATATCAAAATTCGTGGCAAAAGTATACACGAAACTGCTCCCGAGATTAAATACAAGGTAGATGGTACTTTAATAAAGGATAGCGCTGACAATAACACATACTTTACGTATGATATTTCATGAAACTGTGTATACTATGAAGAGCAATGTGGTCAACATCAAAAGACGTCAAACGTATGTTTAATGTATCACAAACAGAAACGTAATACAATAACTAGCTTATGTAAGATTATGTTCATGATGCATATTACAAACTTCCATTGTTTATGTGACAAAGAAAATGAAAATGAAATGCGTATAAACAATGTTGTTGTTTTGGTTTTTAACTAAATGGGAGATGGAATAGTGATGACACGTGAAATAATGATTCAAAGCAAGTTGAACTTTTTTAAAAGGGCTAGTAGAACGTTCACAATCACTATTGACACAATTAAGGACTAGTATTTCTAATATTTTTGGTGTGTGTTTATTTTGCAATTTTTAATTTGATTTTTAAGCATACAAAGTGTATTAAAACAAAGAAGAGGTATGCACATAGCATGATGGCTTAATTGTATAATGCCCACTCGACGGACCTAAAAATTTCGCACACAAATTATGATACGACAATGCCCACACCCGTGTCATAAATTTGCATTTAGGGTGTCAGCTGCACAAAAATGAGCAAGACTAACAAATCAATTACCACCATTATAAGTGCTAATGTTGAGTGGGTGACTGATTTAGGACAGCGTCGGAAAAAGGCAAGGCACCAGTACCTTAACTTTCTTGATCATTTTAAGATTCATTAAACAAAATACCATCTCCGATAGAGAAAAAATATTATTATGTCAACTAATGTAGATTTTCAAAAGCAAATATTGTCTTGTATTTGTGTTGGATTAATGATGTTTTCGTTTATATAAGTTAGCTCCTTTAAATTGAAGATCTAGGATCACGCATTCCAAAAGGGGCACAATAAAGGATACTGTTAAAAAGGGGCAGTGTGCACAGTTGAACCATTCAAGTGACATATTGCAATAATTAGTTGGGATGGGAGGGGGCGAATAGACAAGGGAGAAAACATCGGTTACCAAAGTGCACAGTTGAACCATTCAAGTGACATATTGTAATAATTAGTTGGGATTGGAGGGGGCGAATAGACAAGGGAGAAAACATCGGTTACCAAAGTGCACAGTTGAACCATTCAAGTGACATATTGTAATAATTAGTTGGGATGGGATGGGGGCGAATAGACAAGGGAGAAAACATCGTTTACCAAAATGCACAGTTGAACCATTCAAGTGACATATTGTAATAATTAGTTGGGGTGGGAGGGGGCGAATAGACAAGGGAGAAAACATCGGTTACCAAAACATTCAGGTCAATGACAAAATTTTCGACCATGTGAAACACGTTTTCAATAATTCGCTAATATTAGCAAAAAACTTAAGTTTAATGAGTGCACGAACAATTATTTGTTTGTACAATTTGAATATAAAACAGTTATATAACACTAATTGTACAATAATACACATAGCAATAACAATATGCATAAATATATATACTCATTCAAAATTACATATTCAGCGTATATGGAATAAATAAACCACCAAATCGAGATATATATTCCATAAATAGTAATTGCACAGAGATTAATACACGTACGTTATTTAAAGCAGTTATCTTATACAAAATATATACATGTACTTGTTTGTTAATGTAAAAACTTGCAATAATTTGCATACACAAACAATTCAACAAAATGTTCAAAAATCAAAGAACACATATACAAGCAGCCCGAGTTTTTATATTACCAAAATAAATCGACAATAAAACATCTGCTTAAATCTGAATCCACAATTTCCCATGTGTGCTTATTGGTAAACTAAGCAAACATTTACTGAATTGTTCTTATATTTCTGTAATTGAGTTTTGTAAAGCTTTTAAAAACACAATATCGCTTAACTAAATAACACTAATACGTATTGCGCCATGCTGTAAAGGCGGTCCATAGATAATTAAAACTGCATAGATATATACTACAAATTTCAACATAAACTTATGAAGGAAAAGAAAGGAAATTTAGTCGATAAGCATACTTCACTGCCCGTTCTAATTTAGAATCAATCTAAAATAGGTATAAAATTTAGTCAATAACCATACTTCACTACCCGCTATTAAATTAGAATCAATAAAAAATAGGTATCTACATTTAGTCAATAACCATACTTCACTACCCGCTATTAAATTAGAATCAATCTAAAATAGATATTACACTTGAGTCAATAACCATACTTCACTGCCCGCTATTAAAATAGAATCAATCTAAAATAGGTATTAAAATTTAGTCAATGACCATATATTACTACCCGCTATTAAATTAAAATCAATCTAAAATATTTATTAACATTTAGTCGATAACCATTCTTCTCTTCCCGCTATTAAATTAGAATCAATCTAAAATAGGTATCAACATTTAGTCGATAAAAATACTTCACTCCCGCTATTAAATTAGAATGAAACTTAACCATGTGTAAAAGGCGCATATTACGTATGTTTACTATTCTGACGATTTTGCGAGCGACGTAAGTTGAGTTCCTGAGGATTCTCGTTTACTTGACAACGCACTTGATATCACCTCAAATTTCTCGTGCACAAGCCTACTTACCTTTCTTGTGCACAGGAAGCTAATTGCAATAAACAAGCCTTGCAGTGTATTGAACAAGATAAAGAGATACCACATTACTGAATTGTTGCTGATATTGGCCAGAAAGGCGAACACCCATGTGAGACCCATCACCATGGACAGTTTCAGATTAATCAGAAGGGAACATGCATTTTTCTTAGTCCTTGCTCTGGCACCCTGCCTGTTTGCACGTGCAATATGAACAGCTGTGCACACAAACGATACAATATCAAATAGTTTGAAAACTGCAAGTGGCCCAGCGAAAAACACAATCAAACTCACTCGAGAATTAAACCAGCATACGCCTTTGCCGTATCTTGGTTTAAAATCCGGGTTAATACCCAAATCAGCTTGATCAATAATCAAAGCGATTCCAATTAAAATCATGGGTATACCCCAAGCGTAAATGCTATACAAACAAAAACGCTTGCCTGCTTTATCTACGGACCCGGATGTAACAAAGCTTTTAGAAAATGTCTTCCAGAGGTCGAAGGCTATAACATTCATCCAGCAGAATGCTGCTAAGAAGAAATAATGGATTAACACCGCAATAGCCGTACACATAAATGGCACAGGGTTCATTTTCGATGCAATAATGAAAGTTATCTGCGCAAAAAACAGCGAAAGAACGAGACATAACATGATCTTTCCAGGGGTGTTCAGTAATTGGGGACATGATATATATACAATAAATGTCAGAAATAACGCTGCTGTCGAAATGATGACTCCTATCAAAGAAATGTACCCCTCGATTTCTCCCGAAATCATTTTAACTTCAGGAACTTTACAATCATCTGAACATACCAGTAGCAGGTGTTGGCATATAAACACTTCTGAGCCATTCTGTAAATATTCAGTGTGATTGATTGTTCTACCGATTGGTATAATAAACAATCGTGAATCGTTTGTATGTGTGTATTCCGCCTTTTCTAGTTGAACTAACGTACAGTTCATGTCAATTCCAGATGTATTCTCATGAATCCCCGCATGTAAATCATCGCTGTCATTTTTCGGGCGGATAATGCATCGTCCCTGCATTGGCAATCTTCCATACGGACAGATAATCGTTCTACACTTTCCATACAAAACGTCGAATATAGCATTATCCTCGCATTTTGTTGTATTAGTAAAAACTTGATTATTGCCAGATATTCCATTGTTATTTATATCAACCAACAAGCGGTAGCTGTATAAAAATTTTGTATTAGGATCGTAAGGTACATCTTGTTCAACTGGTACAACGTTTTCACAGTAAATGTTATCGGCCTGTATGCCGTTACATTGTGCACAATACTCATTCCGATATGTCTGTGTGGCGCTTGCATCATTATAAACAATATAATAGGGTGTGCTTGCACACATGTCGACCAGAGACCTGTTTGATCCCTCTGGACAGCTCGATAATGGTTGATTCATAAGGCACAGACGGTGTTTGACATGGTGATCAGGTCGCGAAAATGACAAACGACAGAGTGGATTACCAGGTATAGCTCGGACATCTAAAGGTTCTTTGCAATCATATTGTGCGCCCCAATACAAAAAGTCGTATTCCTCATTGCAAAACGCGCAGTACATATTCCTGTAAATCACCTGAAATTCTGTTCGGTCACTGACAGGAATTTTACAATTCAAATCTTCTGTAAAATGGTTGTTTTCTTCACATAATGTTCTTATTTTCTGGTCAGCCCATATATCTGGACAATGTGTGACAGATAAAACTCCATATGTGTTTGCGGATTCAATAATCCCAGTAATCCGTTCACATGAAAACAGTTCAGGTCGTGGAACAGAGACAAAGTTTTCAGCTGATAAATTATGGTTACTGTTTTTGCAACAATCCCCCATCACATGACACATGGCATCACAATGGCAATTTTTGTCCGGGAAGGTACGTTCCAGTCCACATTCCTGTCTCGATAAACACTCAGGGGAGTCGTACCGAAGAATACTGTTGACGTCGTAATCCAAAGGTTGGGCCCTTACGGGGATGGCACACAGGAGAAAGAGCATCACTTGCATCTGCATGCACTTCGAAGCTGTAGCCATACTCTGGAATGCGGAAAGAGAACAATGTTAGGTGATTAATTTGACGTATTTACTTTAGGGATGGTAACGATTATCCGGATATCCGAATATCCGAATACTGGTCAAGTATCCGAATTGTAAAAGAGGATCCGAATACTTTATTAAACGATATTTCCCCTGTTATTATGCACACTATGTTCCTTATCGGATATTTCGACGTTAATCTGTATACTAGACATCGTTGACAGACTGACACAAATCCGTTAATTGACTGTTGCTCAGCGAGTGCCCCAGCCAGTTTCTGATCACCTTGGTGATCGAGTTGCATAATTGCCAACTTGCGCCTCCGTGTTTTGTTTTATGGTCCTTACTTCCCGATCATTGACACCAATTGCCATCTCGCCAACTGTCAATCAGATTCTTATCTTAATATAGATCGACCAACAGCGATCGATAAATCGTGCGCGCCTGTCCGCCATTTTCTACACAAGCCGAATGCCTTGTTCTTATTTGTTCAACGAGTTTCGTTTATTTTGTTCGGAAAATAGGAAATGAAATATAAAGACACGGTGTAAATAGTGTTTATGTTCATGTAGATAGATATAGAAAAACTGATTAGTATTTAATGCAGAAACAAAATCCATTTCGAATCATACAAGATGAAATTTTGTTACATGCTTTAAAAATCTGTTTACCATTTGTACAGATCTCTCCTGTTGCATTGATGAGAAGTCAAATATATAATTTTCTTCATGTTGGCATGTGAGGTGTCATGTTTAGGTCTTCATGTGTGTACATACAGAAATATATATTTGAGATGTAACCTACATGCCACCATATATTTCAATGTTCTCTGTGCTACAAATATACACATTTTCATTTTTATTTGCATAATTATTATGACGTGGTGTTGAGAGTGCAAACTATTGTGTTTCACGTTTTGGCCAGGGATTTTCATAATAAAACTAACAATACTTTACATATTTGTATCTTTTTTTTTTTTAATTTAAAACACTCTAGTTTGAAATTAATTGGTTTCCTATTTAGTTACACCTCAGAAAGCAAAGATTTAAAGGATGTTTATTGGAGTCCCTGGGTCGGTCACTCTGCACAGGATTGATTTGTGGTAATCTACTTCCACATGTCTCAAGCGATAAAATAAAAAATTAAAACATGTAAACAAAACATTTTTGATCGTTTTGTTAGATCAATATTGTAGTTGTCTGCAGACTGGCTGACAGGAAATTGTGACTTGTATAATGGTAAATTACCCGTTTCAGACTAGTTGGTCATATGAATCTACACCCATTTATACTCCTTGTAAATAGCATTAGTTATTACTATAAGACACCATACAGTATTGCTGCAGCAAAATAAAATTTTGCATTATTTCTCCCAGTTTAATTGTACCGACCAATTGAATAGTACATATGTAGCATACACAATAGGAGTGGTGTTAACTGTTGTTGTAAATATACTTTCCTTATCCGGTGCTTATGAATAATTGGACTATACAATGAAATATACTTTGCTTGTCAGATGCTTATGAATAATTGGACTATACAATGAGACAAGTAAATCAAAATGGCTTTGCACTTTTATCTAGTCGAATTAAATTCCTTACTTTCTTAGTGATAACTTTCCTCTTGTTTTTGTTCAAAGATGATTGTTCAATTGTTAAAGCATTATAATCAAGTGAAACACTTTGTTGACAACTTACGCCATTCTTATACTAGGTTGCAAAATTTGAAGTCACATCACAGAACATGTAGTATGAAATTTTAATTTTTGGTGAATTTTGAATCAACAAATTGAATTATTACTTTTCAATATAAAAAATGTTATCTTAGTATGCATACAGTTCTAAATACAGTAAGGGTTGAATTTTAAATTGATACAAATTTACATGCTTTAGTAAACCTATCTGTTTGTATACATTTGAAATCAATCTGACTATGCAACCATTTGCTAATTTTACAACAAAAGTATAAGCCAATAATCGGTGAACTTAGTCTGTGATGTCTTTTAAAGCAGCAACAGTTCAATTAATTTAAAGGAGGCTTGTTGATCTGAGGAGCTTAAATGTCAAATTCGTCCTATACCACATTCAGAAGCAAAGTGGCTATGTTTAAACAGCATAAAACCAGAACAGCCTTCGAGTAACTGGCAGTCTGTTCAGGTTTTATGCTGTTTGCTGCTCATCAGTATCTAAGGGTTGGAAATGAATTCTTAAAACTTGAATTTAGTAAGAAAGATATTTAATTAAATGTAACCTTCAACGAGACTACAAACATGTCAAAATACGTTTCTAAGTGGTGAAGGGCTAAATGTCAAATTCGACCCTATACCACAGTGGTTATTGAAGACGCCACATTGAAGGTGAAATCAGTGAACACTAACACACAACGATGTTTGTTTGCCCCCGGGCTATTTTTGTCTTAATGGTACCATGTACAGGTAGTTTTCAACCAACTCTGTTCTATTATACATGTATGTGACATTTTTACTGCAAAAGAATCAATTCAGGGTCATTTTTTGGTTTCAGTTATTGAACATGAAGTCATAATATGCGAACATTTAGAAAAATAAATCTACAAAGATGAACTGCTTATTAAAATACACAACATGTCGGTTATCATCTTTCTCTTAAATCCAAAAATAAAGACGCCTGAAAAAATAAGGGTAACAGGTGTAATGATTTCAGTTATGGATTTATCATCAATTAAAATAGATAATTATAAAGCTTTTCTAAAGCTTTTTATTGCAAATATGTCTATTTCTAACATAGTGGTACATGCTATGTAAACAAATAAGGAATATTGGTATTTGCGTAACTTAACGAAATCAACGTTATAAAGCGCTTTTTATGTCAGAAACAAGCGCAAACTATTTTATGTTACTATTTCAATGAAAACGTATCGATGCCAACGATTTGTTTGCCTGCACTTTTGTACATAACACCATGGGGGATTTCGGTACCCGCTCGGTGTCAGAAAGCGTGTAAAACTAAATTCCAGTTATAAAGCGCTATTCATGTCAAATACATGTGAACAAAAAAAGTTTCGTTAGATTTTCGCAAAAAAACAGGGGTAAATACCAGTGTAGAGGTATAAATTTATTACTAATACTACCATTACACGTAGTAACCGGTTAGATTCCGGTAAGGGCGCAAGTATATTTGGGAGCGTGTTATTAAGTACCGAAACATCCGTTATACACAGCTTATGTTCTTTATAAACTTGCATTGCTTTGCATTTGCATAATAAATATGACGCACACACCACCAGTGAGCCACGTGACTAAGTGGGTGGGGCGATCATCGTCCAGGCAAGATGTCAATCGGCTACTTGGCTTCAATCGACGGGTGCAACAGTATGGAAAAATTATCTTCGCCCATTCAAATAAAAGTTTTTCAATTGATCAATCAATATTTACCCTTAAAAAAAGAGAATACGAATTGCGATTTCCAAAACTTGCATTTGTCGCCCGAAGTATGCTGGCAATTCCGGCAACATCGGGTCCGTCTGAGCGCGAGTTCTCGTCGGCCGGCTTGGTACTTACCAAGCTAAGGAACAGACTCAATAGCGACTTGGTCGATGCAATTATTTGCATCAACAAGAACCTTAGGTCTGTACATCTTAGCAAAAACAAATGAAATTAAACTGAATGTATTAAATGTATGTAGAATGTAAAGTATATATCGTAGTATGCTTTTGTTTTAGTTGTACGATGTGTGTGTGTGTGTGTGTGTGTGTGTGTGTGTTTAAAGGAAATTACGTATCTTGCGACTTATAAATAAAAAAAATGAAATAAAGAAATCATATAAATGCGTTATATTCTGTGTTTTGTTATTCTGTAAACAGTGCACATTGAGTATTCACAGTGCTGTGATGATGGACACAGCCTTATGTAGTTTACTTACATAAGAATACGGATATCCGGATATATTCGGATAACGGATACGGTTATCCGGATATCGGTTTCGGAAACGATTCCCATCCCTAATTTACTTGGACGATACAATCACAGTAAAGAACCTGTTAGCATGGAATTCATATTGCGACAACATATGTTGTAATTAAATCTTAGTTCGAGCTGCACATTGCATCACTTATTGTATTGAAAAATGAACATGTAAGGTAGTATTCCGTTGAAAATGCATTATCATCATGTTATTAAGTCCAAATATTGGCAAATATACCTATATACATGTACCTCTGGCATTTAAATATTTTCCAAATAATATTTGTCAACTATTGGGAATTTAAAACAACAACTAGTTTAACACTCGAATAACACTTTCCCTTCGTAATTGAAATATAACTTGAACATGCGCATAAACTCCACAAGTGGTCGCAAGCCAACTAAATAGTTGATATCTGAAAGCGCTTCTTATACCACAGCCAGATATCTTATTTCCCATCCTCTCGAAAATGCGTAGCGACTGTTCGGTATAAATTAACGGGCATCAGTTGTTGTATTGTAGAAGTAGAAGCAAGCGAACTTTGGTGCGCACATCATTTTCGTGTAACGGTACCTAGCATTTCATGAAAACGGGTTTCACAGTGTTTACTCATACAATATAACAACCTGAATGGGATCGTTGCAAAATTATTCTCAAGTTCTGTATAGAATCATCAAAGTGTTACGATATTGTACATTTTTAATTAATGTCCTTCATAACACTAACACTTAGCAGTTTCAGTGTCTAACTGAGCAGTTTCGGTGTCTTACTGAGCAGTTCGGTGTCTTACTGAGCAGTTTCGGTGTCTTACTTAGCAGTTTCGGTGTCTTACTAAGCAGTTTCAGTGTCTTACTTAGCAGTTTCGGTGTCTTACTTAGCAGTTTCGGTTTTGTCGTATGGAAGATTTGTAATCACAAAGATACGCCAAAAACGAAATTAAAACGTTTATAATATATTCGATACTGAGTATTGAAAAAAACACGACATGGCAACACGTCGTGTATATTTCTTTTTATTACCGATTCATAGTTCTAATTGCGCTCTGCAATTCACTAATATTTACATTTTCTCCCGCGAATCATCTCGAAACTTGTCATATTAGAACATTCTAGGAATGTGAAACTCATCAACAAAAATACCCATCCGCATATAGGATACGATAAGATGTAGCTATTGCTTCAGTGGTTTATACGTTATATGTCAACAAATACATAAGATATTATTTTAAATAATTGTCATATTATCGCACGTTGTCTTTAATTCTGTCCCTTACTAGAAACGATCTTATGAAAATTATTACGCGGTCAACACGTCAAAATAATTTATATATTGATTGTGAACGACACGACCTAATTGCTACAGAGGTCCAATGCCAGGTAACTGTTGGTATCTATTGAAATACAATTTCATAAATTGCTGCAAAAACTAGAAACGCAGATAAACTATAATCACCACAAACGGATTACGCATGTAAAGCAATGTGCGCATATACAAGAGAATGAATGTATGCACGATGTTATATTAACTTGGATTTTAAATTGTACTTATATCATGTAAGACCTTTGTGTATGATAGAGTCGTACAATACTTTGATAACATATGGCTGTTAGCCTTCTAGATAAATTGTGATATTTCTTCTAATTTCTGACTTTGTTTCATGACAAATTCCTTCCGGATGTGTTCAAACAAGCATCGATTTCAAACACAAACCTTACCTAAAATCATGTTTGGATATGTAGGCAATGAATGTACACTTGGTTTCAAAACAAAGCTTGTTTTACATCTACTGTCTTCATGCTTTAATGTAGTACTCATTATTTACTTAAGAATAAAAACAATACATTAATTATAAATTAAAGAAAGAACGTATAACATCTCTGTCTTATGCCAGTAGTGCACGCTGATTAATCCTTTATAGATGTATAAAAACAATCACCTGAACATGTATTTACCTGTTAGTTTAATACAACACAGTCGTTGCCAATGTTATTGAATATAAGTGATGGCATTTGCAACAGTTACTTTTGTTTATACTGATCATTCTTTCTCTTCTTATATCCAATGTTTACAGCTCATGAAAGCCGTCTCCAATTGTTATGCATTGAAGTGTGCCCCGGGTATGGCAATTGAAAACGGAAGCGTCATTAAGTAAAGTTAAATATGAGTTCATTGTCACAATATTAATGAAACACACACATTTTAAGCTTTTATCAAAGAATTTTGTGATTCAATTAATTTACTTACACATACTTGAAGTTGACAAATTGCACAACTACAATCTAGAATTTCCCCGCAATTGTTTGATCGCAATTGACACTTACTGTCCTTGTATTTCATCATGTAGCATTATTTTACGCTCACATGAAGTATTTCTGTATGCAACATTAAAATTATTATTTTTACTGCTGACCATGTGTTAGTGTTTATGTCTCGTACTGGTTAAGTAAATATTATAAATCAGAGTGTCAGAGTTGCATTTCGTTATTTAGAAAGGCACTTTTTGTATTTTTTACTACCTCTGTAAATATTATGTTTAATGTATCGAATTCTTATAATGTATGTTTAACGCTCTTCGTACGTACGTATACTTAAATAATTATAAAATGCTGTACTTGCATAATTGTGAACACATGCATTATTCTCGACAACGCTATTTCAAACTGTTTGCAAATAAGAAAAAAAAAACAAAATACATGTACATCAATTTCTTAATATAAATATTTTCACATAACGTGTTTCTTTATTTGTGTGAGTCACGCAGTACAATACACAGAAAAAACAAACCCAGCGGCAAAAAAATGTTCATTACTAACATTCAGCTTGGAGAAGGTTTCTGGTGTATATTTGTCAATGATAAGCCTCCTACGCACTACTGGGATGTCTCGCTATCAGTGAATCAAGAAAGTGGTGAAATGAATTGTCATCTGTTCAATTTCGGATTGCGTTTTCTGAGAAGATTTGCAATTTAAGAGACTTGTTCGCAATTAAGCATAATTCATTCTAAAACAATTGCAAAAGTTACTTATACACATGTTAACATTATATTCAAAAAAGCTAATAAACACCCCTTATAAAAATATGATAATAATGATGTTCGATTAGGGATAATGCTTGATTGAAATCTGTAAAATAAAATTCGGATGTCTTTTCTGTCAAATCTTTGACTTAGTAAATAGAATTTAAACATAATTTTTGACGAAGTGTATCCACAGTTTACTTGAAGTCGGATATTAAATTAATACACCAAATTGTTATCCAAGTTCATACAACTAAACGGTTCTATAATTCAGTACATTACAAATAATACGTACCCTAAAACATTTTCACGCCATTTTATCTTTATTAAATGTATCCTTGTGCGCGTTTTGTGTTAATTTGGTCTCTTTTATGTGTGTGCAAAATTAAGTTATTACAACATGATATGCGACATATGGTAAAGTCAACATAATGAAATGACAATTTCATAGACAAATGTGTTTATATGTATAAACTCTCAAATCTATTATAGTTCTCATAATCTTAACTAATTTCCATTTCTAGAATAAAACCAAAGTAATAAAAAATGTATCTCGCATTCAAACTCAGTACCATTGAAAGGCGAACTCTTATGCTCTACATACTTGCGTATCGAACTTAAAAATGAATATGTAATTGTTATATTATAACAAGCGCACCGCATAACGGATGCAAACGCTCGGCTGCGGATGCAGTTTTGAATAAATGAAAGCTTGTCAATTTTTTTTAAGAGGTCACATTTACCTTGACCTTTGACCTAGTGACCAAACAATTGGTGAGGCGTGTAGAACTCATCAAGGTGGATCTACATATGAAGTTTCAATGATGAAGGTTTATTGAAGCACTTTGATTTTAGACCCAATGTTAAGGTTTTAGCACGGCGGACGGCGGAGGATCTGGCTATGACAATACCTCGAGCTAAAACGCATGTTGTACTATATATATATATATATATATATATATATATATATATATATATATATATATATATATATATATATATATATATATATATATATATATATATATATATATAATATATAATATATATTTGAATCTCGAGAGTAATATTCCGTTTCCCTTCAAATACAATGACAATTAATGTTACGTTTTGATTCTATATTATTGTTTTATAACTATTTTCCATATTTAGTATCACATGCTTGTTTGTATCTGGTTCTTCCATTTTTTCTTAAAAAAGTGTAAATTATCGATCGTCATATAATTACTGCAGTCATACTTCATAAATAAGTTCATATATGAGTTTGCGTCTTATTTATTATTATTCATAAATTAAGTTTTACGTAATCACACACATTCGCACGGATGGGAAAACACACATACACAAACAAAAACACATCCGTGCATATGGGCATGAAAATAAAACAAATCGCTTATATGAGTTCTCGTCGGGACATATTAAGCACAAGTCATTATTAATATGATATCAAGTATTTCATAGAATCCAGCTCAATTTGCGTCAATTGTATTTCGTCACATGTAAAAAAAGAAGATTTGCATTTGAAGAGGGTTAAAATGGTTAT
Organism: Dreissena polymorpha; assembly: GCF_020536995.1. Classification (NCBI taxonomy): domain Eukaryota; kingdom Metazoa; phylum Mollusca; class Bivalvia; order Myida; family Dreissenidae; genus Dreissena; species Dreissena polymorpha. The sequence goes on from NC_068362.1 coordinate 11,596,495, forward strand.
TTAACCGGAGCCCAAATAAACCTCATAAAACGACAATATTTGAAACTGTGTTAGTAAATTAGAATAAGCAAGATGTTTCCTTAAATGCGCATGTCTTTATTAAGGTTCCGCATTTGTTGTTCAGATACTGTCCATTGATTTCGATGTTTGTAACCTGTCGGTTCAATAAAATATGTTTTGCAACCACAACATGCTAAATCCTCAATTACATTTATGAAAACGAGGCACAAATATATAAATCTATGATATGATTACGCATGACTAACTTTATCGAGGGGTCGAATACAGAGTAACCGTTATTAATTATAAAAAAGAATTCAATGTAAACTAGTTACTGCAATTACACGAAACGGACACGGGCTATAATCACGACAATTTGAATACGCGTGTAGAGCAATGCTGCAATAACACGAAACGGACACGGGCTATAATCACGGCAATTTGAATACGCGTGTAGAGCAATGCTGCAATAACACGAAACGGACACGGGCTATAATCACGACAAATTGAATACGCGTGTAGAGCAATGCTGCAATTATACGAAATGGACACGGGCTATAATCACGACAATTTGAATACGCGTGTAGAGCAATGCTGCAATAACACGAAACGGACACGGGCTATAATCACGGCAATTTGAATACGCGTGTAGAGCAATGCTGCAATTACACGAAACGGACACGGGCTATAATCACGACAATTTGAATACGCGTGTAGAGCAATGCTGCAATTACACGAAACGGACACACGATGTAAGTATGGAATTTGGAGTACGCATGTAGAGCAATCATGTAATAACACGAAACGTGCACAAAATTAAAGTGCGGACATTGGAAAACGCATGTAGAGCATTACTGCAATAACACGAAATGTACACAAGTTTAAAGTATGGAATTTGGAATATGCATGTGAAGCATTACTGCAATAACACGATACATACACAAGTTTAAACTGTGGAATTTTGAATATGCATGTAGAGCAATCATGTAAATACACGAAACGTTCACAAAATTTAATCACGACAATTTAAATACGCATGCAGAGCAATAATAAGATAACGCAAAACGTACATAAGGTTTTATGACGACAATTGGAATACGCATGTAGAGCATTAGTGCAAAGAAAACAAAACGTACACACGGTTAAAGTGTGGAAATCGGAATACGCATATAGAGCAATCATGCAAATACACGAAACGTACGAACAATTTAATCCCATCAATTGACGTACGCATGCAGTGCCGTGCTTCAATTAAACAAACCGTACACAAGATCAAAGTACTGAAATTTGAAGACGGATGTTGCGCAATAATTTTACGAAACGTACACACAATATAATAACGACATTTTGAAAACGTAACGTACATAAGGTTTTATGAGGACAATTGGAAAACGCATGTAGAGCATTACTGCAATGACACAAAACGTACACATACACACGATTAAACTGTGGAAATTGGAATACGCATATAGAGTAATCATGCAAATACATGAAACGTACAAACAATTTAATCCCACATATTGAAATATGCATGCAGTGCCGTACTTCAATTTAACAAGATCAAAGTACGGAAATTTGAAGACGGATGTAGATCAATAATTTTACGAAACGTACACACAATATAATCACGACATTTGGAAAACGTAACGTCGAAAGGTTTAATGGCGACAATTGGAATACGCATGAAGAGCATAAATTCAATTACACGAAAAGCACACGAGATCAAAGTATGGAATTTGGAATACGCATGTAGAATAATACTCTTATTACACGAAACGAACACAAAATTAAATACCGACAATTGGAATACGTATGTTGAGCATTACTGTTATTACACGAAACGAACACAAAATTAAATACCGACAATTGGAATACGTATGTTGAGCATTAATGTTATTACACGAAACGAACACAAAATTAAATACCGACAATTTGAATACGTATGTTGAGCATTACTGTTATTACACGAAACGTACACAAAATTTAATAACGGCAATTGGAATACGTATGTTGAGCATTACTGTTATTACACGAAACGTACACAAAATTTAATAACGGCAATTGGAATACACATGTAGAGCATTACTGTTATTACAGGACACGAACACAAAATTTATGGACGACAATTGGAATACACATGTAGAGAGGTTCTCGCATTAACCAGATAATAACGCTGTGTTAGATGTTAAATTACTCGGGATTTTAATAGTATTTACCCAGATGATGTAACATCTATGTGCCACAATACTTGAACACTTCTCTAAACACTCGGTTGGTAATGTAGATATTAAATGGATAATTTTCTTCACATTTTCATTATTTACTTCTTGACAAAGTTTCATACGGTTTAACAAAAAAGGCACGTACATGAAATCGCGTGTGTACATATATTTATACACTTTATGTAAAGATGTCCGGATGTAAACATTATTTCAAACAGAGTTTGCCATACATTTTCTGTCTTCAGACATTAACGAAAACATAATTTATGTGTTAAGTTTAAAAAACATAAACATATAAAAATAAACCAATAACGCATAAGATCTCAGTCCTACCTAGGAAGTGTCCGCTGTTCAATTCTTAACGGCTGTATGCAAAATATTGTCATCCGATTATTTATTATAAGAAGTCGTATCCAATAATACTTTATTTTATTAATCGCATCTACAACAGCTACTTTTGTTCATACTTACGTCAGTATGAGTATTTCACTGCCTATCGCCAAAGTTTACTTCTGATTCAAAGCGGTTTCTGTTGTCATTTACTTAAGTGTGCGTCGGACATGACAATAGTTAACGGAAGCGTTGTTAAGAGCATCAAGTAAAGTCAAATATGAGTGTATTGTCATTATATTGATAGAAACACAACGTGTTAGCATTAACAAAAGGAATATTTGTTTTAATTTATTTTATTTGCACATTCATCAAGTTTAAACATTTTACAATCACACTGTACAATGCTCCCGAAAGTGTTTAATCAGAAGGAGGCGTACTGTCTTTCAATTGCATCCTGTAGCAATATACTGCGCTAACATGCAGTATTTTCATATGCAAGATTAAAAAAATATCGCGATCAACGCTGAAGATCGGTCATTGTTTATGTCTGGCAATTGTATATTATACATGAATGTGTCAAAGTTTTTTATTATCTAGACTGGTGCAATTTATATAGTATTTTTTGTATGTTTATTTATATGTATATAATTCATTTCTTGCATATATGTGAACATAGATATATTACTCGAAAACGCTATTTAAAATGTATGCAAATAAGCACAAAAATCACGCTATCAGTTTGTTTATAACTATTCGTACAAAATGTTTGTGGTCAACAATCTCTTTGACAAATAAAATAGCATAATGACTGTGTCATAAATAAAAATACGATACTTAGTTTCGAATGTTTCGACACTGAGCATCAATAAATAATCAGATTAATTCTCGTGTGGTTTTCATTGTCATCTCTTTTATAAAAAAGATGTACAGCATAATTCAAGTCTCAACATTCGTTTTAGTTGATAAGGTAAATACATACAAACTGAAAAATTACACATTTTTTTCAATAGCAATATTTTTATTTAAAACAATATCGAAACTGTAACTATGTAAATGCGTTAAATTTACTAATCTATAAGTATCGCTTGTTACGAGATGTTTTGTCGGGATACATCGCTAAAATTGAGTGATTCACATGTATGTTTAAAACTGAAACATTATAATTTTTGCCAATTAAAACTCAAACATGGCATTGCTTGAATTAAGTTCATGTCAATAAAATTATAGATTCGTCTAGAATAATTCTAAAAGTGCTTAAATAAATCATTCAAATCATCTAATGCAGTTACAACTTTATTTGCGCTGACTTAGTTTGAATAACATTGGATCGGGTATGTTAACTTACACTTGCCATACTTTTGAGAAATTCAACGATACCTCAAAATATGTCTTCAAACTGTTCCAATATATTAAAAAAATTGCATTGTTTAAAAAAAATACTACGTGTTTTAATTTAATATTAAAATCAAAACAGATACAATTAGTTTGTAAATACATAAACAAACATACTTTTTTTATGTTATTTTACTTTCATTTATTCATTTAATTAATGTTACAAAGTACTATCATAATTCCTATTAAAGCTATCATAATTCCTATGAAAAACTACAGTTAATTTAGGAATGATCAATCCCGAAGAGTGAGCTATATGAAATAATTGTGGTTATTGTGTTTTGCATTTATAAATACAAAAAAACCCCATGCAGTACCTTAAGTCATTTATGTATAATGGAATATAAATTATTTCGATTGCAATTTAAAATAATTATAAGTAAAATGTATTCTACATTCAGGCACGTTCAATACATATAAGGTAATGAGGCAAATAAGTCTTACATCTATATTGTCGTACAACAATATCATTGTAAAACTTCTCGCGATCTTCAAAATGGTACATCTAATAAATGTTATATGAGCTGTTATAAGTAATAATGTGTCGGCATTGTCACATTTGCAAGTGGGAGAGAAGGGAATAGTTTGGTTTGTAAAGTGTTCTCATTAATCGTCTTATATCCCTTACTCTCCGAAGAGTAATGTTTACAAATGGTCTGAAAAACAGTCAGTTGTTAAACCTTCTTCTCAAAAGGTCGTATATCCATAAACATCTTTTACGCAGTCACCCTTCATGGCTGTTGGTCTTCCAGCATAGGATGGTACTTTGTCGATGTATGCGTCCTGTTAGGATGAAATCAATTGTATAACCAAGCTTTCAAAGGCTGGTTTGCACTTAATTAAATATTTTAAATGATAGTGAAATGTATATACAGTTGGAGTCCCGTGAATTTGATTGTTTATATACATTTTTAAGGACACTAAGTATTTTTTGACTAAGCCTATTCAGAGGGAGTAATCACGTGAAAATCAAGATGTCGACGTTCATGCCAGCTAAGTGCAAACAGTATACCGGGGTTATCAACATATTGATTCATCATATCCATACTGCATCACTATTATTATGTAATGTACGTTCTTATTCTGCATTATTCTTTCATTTTATGTCCTCTTTACATACGTGTTGTACATGCTCAAAAATATCTGCCCCTTCCAAAGACGTTACCTGATCATTTCTACGTATCTAGCACCTCACACCGATGACGCCCTATTTTTAGAGAAACTAGTTTAAATGGCTTTTCGGTATGCACCGTGGTTTCTTTTCGTACCTTTTGTCTAGGCCACCATGATATCCCAGTTCCATTCTCATCCCGTGGCGTATACGTTTGACTGCCTTTCATCAAACTGGGCTAATTGGACTTACGGAGGGTACTTCGGTTACCCCAAACCACAGGGACACAAAATTGATCAGTTTTCGGTAAAATTGATGTACGTTTCAATTTAAGTTTGTGAGTAGATGCCTATAAGGGAGTAGTGTCGGGGCACTAGGCCGCCTTAAAACTTCCGCAATTGTTAAGTTTTTTTTATTTCACGATGTAATAACATACATTGTTTTGGGAATAAATAGATATATTGTTGCGGTTTGTAATAGGTTATGTTACGAAATAGCTGTCATCACGAATGAAGGTGTAACGCACATGGTATAGAAATGTGTTGTGTTATTTTTAATGAACTCATATTAATCTGAAAACAACATTATACAATAAGGTATATTCGGAACAATGTTTAATAATTACATATACGCAAAGAGAATCTTCAGCTGTACCAGCGGTAGAGAAACCTTATTTTAATATGCGGTTCTTTAATTATGGTAAAGAACAAGTTGACGCAAAAATGTACAACTCTATCCTAATACATTTTGCATTAATATGCTCCTTCAAAGTATGTTTGTATAAATGGAATACATTTTCTTTACAATGCTCAACAACCCAAATGTATAGTTGCTAAAAATCAAACAAATAAGAAATAACGTCACGGCGTCAAACAGCAGTGGCACAAAATAGCGCAAAAATCAATCATATGGCTATACAAATACACTGTTATAATACTAATACTACGGACAATAAATAACATTAAATCCGTATAATAATAATACAAATTATCATTATATCAAGAACACATTCAAAAGAAAGGAACGCGTCGTCAAACAGTGCGACACAAAATAAATTTACTATGCAAGGTATTAAAATGCACAACACTCAAACATTCGGCAAAACAGTGTTTGCAAATCATTCAAGTACATATAACCCCCTTGCATCAAGATGTATATTAAACAGAAATTGAAGAAACTACAATTTTAATGTTATAACCATTTAACTACTCTAAGGTAAGATAAAAAACAAAGCAAAAACATTGATAAATTTTGAGGCATGATTACATGAAACCGAACACTCATCAACCAATAATTTTATTTGATAAAATACGCTCGACTGCATCATCTAATTTGAAATTCAAATCAACGTCATACAATTCAGGAATAAGCCTCAATAATAGTTGTGTAAGTCTTAACTACCTTTTATTCTTACAGGCTATAATATATAAGGAGTAATAATTTGAGTTGTCCATCAAATCTATACGTATGCCCAATTTAATCGTATGTTTAATGCGTAATGTCAATCTAATCTCAGGGTTTGTTCAATTTGCAATGCCAAGCCGGTCTCGTTGTAGGATCATTGTGTGTTGTTAATCAAATGACGTCGTTACTTCAATTTGTTCTCGTCAATTGTTCACTGTATGCTGTAAATCCAATCTCGCCGTCATTTTAGTGTTTAATGCCTATTAAATCTCGTCGTCAGTCCATTTGTAATGCTGATCCATCTCTTCTGCAGTTTAAGTTGTGGTTTCCTTTTCTGCTGCATGCATGGCAACTACTTCAATGCGCTGTGTTGCTATGTTCGAGGGTGTCAAGCATTCTTTGTTATTCACAGCAGTATGTGGGGTTGCAATGGGGTTCCGGTAAACAGCTAACATCTGTTGAATAGAAAAATTTAGGAATACCAAATTATATTATCAATAATGAAAATACAATAATGTTGCTCTCGACACATGCATTTTCAATTGAATAATAATTATTCATATATATACCGGTAACTAAGATTTTAAGTTATAAAGTGCAGTTAACACTTGGGAGGAATATTAGCATCTCCGAGACGAGAGTTCCGACGAAACTGCACACGGAGGCGACTCCATTTAGTTCAACCGGTTTGTCCCGAATAATCCCCGACAACAACAGGCCCACGGCACTCAGAATTAGAACGTTGTATAAACATACGCCAATCGTCTTGGAATCGTTTAGGGCGTCTATGTGCACCTAATGTGTATATATTTACGAGTACTAATTGAAAGCATGCATTTAAATGATATCTAACTGTGTGTTTACATATTTAAACAGATTTACCCGCATTAACTTAAATCAAAATATTAAGTGCAGAGATGAATAAATGTTGGAACAAACAGTTGAAGTCGCATTTAAATGATTTTTCACCATAGACGTTTATTCAGTAACAACGTAATATTAAATGACATGATTGCCTTATTACATGATAGTAAAAGCTTAACACAACTAATAAAATTTCATAAAAGTATATCAAAAAAAAATAATGTATAAGGTTGTGACGGATAAACGATCGATTCACAGATGCATCAATGCACATGAAATTAATAGGCGCATTGTGAGGAACATTATACAATGAAACATCACATTGTTGATAAAAATGACGTTATTTTCTGGTTTCCCATGCCAAGATAGCTCCGATGGAAATAAGAGCGCCATTCATAATTTGAAGGGTCCAGATGAAATAGGAGTAGTGTTCCGAGTCACAAACTCGGTAAAAAGATACAAGTACCGCCTTGTCCCCACTTTCTGTGGTCACCTTTGAAATATTAAAAAAAACATTTCCCACAACCGGTATACATAAAACCTAATTATTCAACATATTAAATTGTCTTTGAGACAAAATTTATATTGTTTTGGTAATCACACTAAAGTATACATTCTCTGTCTTTAGTTGCTGCTCAATCACTCGCTGCGGCGAGAAACTCTCCCAAACTATCAATAAAGCTGCTTCCATGGTTACGACTATTCCGATGATGACCAGGAGATGTTTGTCACTAATGGACTGAACAAATAAAACAATATAACATTGATATGCACACGAATCAACCATTGGTATCATTATAGTATTAAGTAAGGCTGTGTATTAAAAACAAATCGGTGAAAAAAACAAACAAACATACGTTACGTATTTGAATAGCAAAACGATTGTATTTGTGTAAATTTTTCTTAATTTTGCAAACCATTTTCCGTTTCATTTTTCTGTTGTTGAAAATTCTATGCACTCTCCATGTCTTGGAAAGCATGGAACCAAATGCAGAAGCGAATCCTATCCAGAAGCAAAACAATTGTACTTAAATGAAAAGGAAAATCATAATGCCTCACGCAGAACTCTTAATAATAAAAAGAAAAAAGGATATCATGTATAAATGATACAAACGCGTAATAAGGATGAAAACATTACAAGCCTTGAAGTATGGGAAATACATTACAACCATTATATGATTATATGCTTTGCCTTGTTTAGCTCTATACGAAACTCAAGAAATATAGAATAACACAATACTTACATATTTTGCTCTTTTCATCAGTAGCGAACAATAAATATCAAAGTATAGAAAGCTTACCGCACACATTACTTTGGTTGTCGTTGCCGTTGTCTTTATAATTATAGTTACATACAGAAGTAAGCAACCAGCCAGTATTATGTTGTTTATATTTGGCGATAATATTTTCACTATCCTGAAAAATGTAAAGAGTAGCATGAAATAAGTTTATTATCATACTCAAGGTATTAAAATGATCAGGAAATATGGATTTTAATGACAATTGTTGAATGGAAAACACGTATTGCTAATTTACACTTTTTTGAAAAAAATTGATTGCTACAAATACACATAGTCTAAGCATTTTATCAAACATCTTAAGTAATGCAGACTCAGCCGACAAAGTTTTATCCTAAGCTAGAACGTGTGTTTCATCTAAATGTAAATTTTCAAACTGAAACGGTACACATTTTACCTGTATATCCTCCAAATAACATTGCAAACGAAGCAAGCGATTGTGACAATTATTCTAACACCAGCTAAAACACACATCATACAGTATAATACCATAGGAATGGACTTCTCTTTGTGTATTTTGCGAGTAGAATCGATTGGGATAATATTATATGAAAAAACACGAAAAACAAAATATTGCTGTTATAATCGCAAAACTGTCAATAATTCATTTCAATATATATATATATATATATATATATATATATATATATATATATATATATATATACATATAGTCCGACTGTGCATTCGCACAGATTAATCATGAATTCATGCCTGCATAAACCCCTGAAGAAGACGTATAATCGAAAACGCTATTGGTATTGAAACGAATCACTCATGATATATAGCACGTTGAATAATTACATAAACATACTGGTACCATTTCTATATAATAATATCCGGGCAAATGGCAACTTTATTGATGTTGCATTCAGAAGGAGAGTATATGTGTTTAATTTGAAACGATTAAGAGATGCATATTAGTCTGACGCTTCCAAATAAGTTTTCCTTGTATCCACTCATAATGGGAATTTGGGTCATGTCCCTGCCTTTAATATGCCACCACTGTTGTTTTCGCATCTGTAAAAATCATATGAACTTTTTAAAACTTCAAGTCAATGTAGAGATATATAATTGTTCTGGCACGAGTTGTTATATCATACCATATTTTATTAAACGAGTTCAGGAATGGTGTACGTAAGCGAGCCTTTGGCGAACCTACTAACGAATTTCCTGGTCGAGTTTAATAAAATAGGGTATGAAATGACAACGAGTGTCAGATCTTTTTTATCACATGCTTTTAAATGAGCAAATAAAAAAAAATATTTACACAGACATAATGATAAATCCCGAATGTTGTTTAAATTTCGTGACGTCATTTGAAGTTGCAACGTCATTTCAGCAAATAAAATGCGATTGGTCAAACGAACGAAAACTAAGCGAATGAAAACGCTTAAAAAGTATATTACACATGTGTCTTATAAAAATATTCGTAATGGTTATATTACATGGGAAACAGGGTATGAAAAGTGATAAAAATATATCTGAATCAAATCCTTATGTTATAACAAAGTCAGTACACGACTTAACCTTACGTTTTTGTCATCCAAACAATACATTTTTATTACTGGACATAAGTTTATTTGAACGAATTGTGTTCCTAATTTTATCCTTGCGGTATACTCTAAAGAACAAACACAATATGACTTTTAAGAACGCAATTATTTTGAACATGTGCATGAGGTTCCATTACCTTGAATGCGTTGCAATTTGAAATTTGGATTGAGAGCCCCCTCTTCAAACCTAATTCTACCAGATGTCCCTACAAAATCTACCCTGTCAATGCACTCAGCAGTGTTTTTTCACCATTTCTACCATAGTGATCTCTGCTAAAATAAATAGGAAATTAATGTAGCTTATTGACAATTTTACAAATGAAGTTCGGTAATTAATGCGCATGCGCTTCTGATATGGTCTATATAGCTGGTTTTTTTTATATCAACTGGTATATACGATTTTGAAACAGTATATGCAACGATCACGCATACGCTGTACGGAATCATTCGCATAGCAAAATAAACAGTACTTGAAATAAAAGTAAATATAAAGTGTATGCATACGTTTTGTAGTATTAGCGCCTTAATTTAAAACAAGATGTTTTAAGACATAAACAAAAATGTGCTTCTTATTTGATTGCTATAAAATCACAACAACAGGATTTCAACAGTACATACTTTATTTGACAGAACGCGCTTCCTAATGTATATACTATGGAAATACGGTCCTGATCGTATATGCTATGGCCAGATGGACAGGTGGTAATGCCTTTATCCAATTTTCGACTTATACAAAATGTGTGAAATATATTAGCGAAATATACAATAAAACTTTAATTAAGTCAGACGTGTCAGCTCTTCATACATTTTTATTTTATAATTCAATTACTGATTACATCCTCTTCTTCTCTAAATTATGAGCATGTACCCAATTAAACCAAAATGCTTGAATATTCTACACCGTATTGTTAAACACAGATATCATATTTGATATTTGACCTCTTATTGCCACTTGACATTGAGCTGGGAGCTTACTTAGATGCCAATTTCACACCTTGATTAGTTGTAACAAAACATTGTAACAATACCTGAATAACTTAAAGTTACATTCCGTGAAGATGAATATTTAAATTTTGGAATATTTGAAATGTGACCTATGAATGCAATCATTACCTCTGAGCTTTAATATTTATAAACCATCTTGCAACAACCAATAGTAAGAGTTACATCTAATATTTTCTGCCAATATAAAGGGTTACTTAACAATGCTTGAAACATTTTATTTGTATAATTCTAATATAATGGCATTGTGTGAGTGCAATTATAGAATATTTCACAATATGAATAGAACTAACACAATTCACGTGGATTCCGTGGAATCAGTGTTGAGTTTAAAGAACAGTTCAACGCCATAGCTGCAACCCATACATGGTCGTAACACTTGCCGATTGAGAAGTCAGATACGTCGGATTCCTCAAAATAGACATCGGGATTGGGTAGAGGTAGGACAGGAGCACGAGAGAGAATATATGCGTTGAGGTCCGAGTCTTTATAAATATAAACCAACACACGATTAAGAAATAGATAAATAGATAGATAGATAGATTTCAAAATATAAAATATACCATTCCTAGCCTACTTTGATAGTAAATGCTTATGTTTAATGAAATAACTAACCTTGTTTATACATATTTACGCATATAAAATAATGTTTTCAACAATTGATTTTGCTACATTTTTTTATAACCAATGGAATGGTTTACGTTTGGTAACATGGCATCATAAACATCAAAATGACAATATATGGACTGTTAGACATAGTTTGGTATATACAAATGTATTAATCCGTTTTAAAATATGCTCATAGTATCTGACATTACCTGACATGTTAAATAAAATGTTACATTTAACACGTACTGATCATGTGTAAGTAAGGCTCGTTGACTTGCGAAATTAAAAAAAAAAAAATTCAGGTGTGTTTCTCAAATACTGAAAGTATTACAATACAGGTGCAAACCACTTATCAATGTTATTTAAGTTTAAAATATGTATTGAATATAGCATTATAAAAAGTTTCATTAGCAAATGTTTATTTGCGAAATTAATCGAATGGGTCATTGATTCATTGTTTAAGATAAGTGACTGTGATAATACACTTTTATGTTTATGTTTCGGTTAGCGTTCTTTATACATAAAGCTGCTTATAGAGATAATAATCTTCAACGATTCTACTTACATGTGATGTTTGCTATGCCAGTTCCTTCAAAGGGTATATAAATCACAGGGTTCATAAATAACATCCCTTCCACCGCCTTTTGCATTTCTTCGACCGAGCAATTGACATCGCCAAACTACCAGAATTCATTGGTATAGTTTTTCGTAAATATCCAAACAAATTGTTTCCCATATATATCCAGCTTGAATGCCTAAGTTAATCGAATGACATACATGATCACAATATTAAATAATGAAATGATGACGTCAAGTGTTGTCATCTATATACGCAAGTAATTATAGTTTAATTTATATGGTTGAGGTTCAATACTTTAAACCTTTAATTGTCGTATAAATCTTTAAAAGGATCATATAACATTTGATTTAAATGAAATATATTTGCAATTAATTCTGAAAAAAAGAAGAGTTAATTTATAATGTTTACGAACATTTTGATAATAGTAATTAATGGCATCGCATGTTAAAGGCTTCTTTACTCTTGTGTGTTGACTTGTAAATTGCAAACCTTCAACATGTTAAATTATAGTCTAACACACTTCATATTGCACGTAAATGAACTCTCTTTAAAAACAAATGTAATATATGATCGTTTGTGATGGTAGCATTAGCAGCCAAACCATATACGTGATACCAAATTAATATTGTTTTGAAGAATGGTTAACAAAACATCAGATAACTAGACCAATGCCTCTATATATTGTTCTGTATGTATATATTGTTCTTTATGTATGTATGGGTATAATTAAGTATTTTTTATGTTATGTTAAGATTTTTTATCGAGAGTTAAATAAACATGTCAGGTAACGCTAGTAGACTCCGATCCACACAAATTACAAATTAAATGTTTGCGGCGAGCAAACAAATTTTATACTACCAATAAACACATCTCAATCTCTGTAAGAACTTATGTACTGGCTTATTATATGTATTGACACTTTATTTATTCGCATCGTCGGCTGGCCAGCTGTTTGAAGTAGGCTATAGCGTTAATTGTCTAGAAATGATTAATATATCCAAGAACATTCCACGATTGAGAAAAATCATAGAGCGATTTCACAATTTCAAGATGTGGAGAAGCGAGATCATGATGAGATATCTAGATCGTACTAAAATACTTTTTATAATTTATTGATATAATTCATCCATGATCGCGAATTTAATTTATTTAAACAAAGATTCAGGTCAACCTTTACAAGAAAAATGTAACCGGTAAACCGATCGTTTAGTCGGTTGACCAGTTAACCTGTTACATATCTAGTTGTTATATTCTTTAAACGTATTTGCAACTTTCGACAAAACATGCCATTCTATGGCAGCTAATCTCAGTTCATGACCAGATTATGAGTAAACTACTACCAAGCGGTAGTTAAATCGCGTGTACTTATCGTTTGCTAACAGCATGCTAAGCGTCAAAATACGAACACAATACAACTAGTTCATGTAAACAAAAGCTTCCTTGACGTATATCAGCGTGTGCAGCTATGTTAGAACGGTATTTAACTTGTTCGAACGTGTCCTGTCTTAGGCTAATTTACGGTTGTAGTCGGTTGTATCATACGCAAAAAAATGTTACATGACATTTAGATTATTTATCTAGAACTTACATTGCATATTATTTCCATAGTTTCGGTTTCAACAGCACCCACAACAATGATACGTGCGTAGAGATTCTGCAAAATAAATCAATATTATAAAAACCATGCCTACGGTTGTCTGGAGGTGACATCCGAGTAATGTTTTACTTCACGTGCAAATGCAGTGGTCTCACGCGCGGACGTGCAAATCTCTGCGTACACTATTTTACGTGCTCACGTGCAGATCTCACCTATGATTTAACCCTTATAGGTTCGATTGTCTTGGAAAATTGAGAACATGTGCATTTTACGAATTGCACGTCCAAAATAAGGACTTGTACTTTTAGACTTTAAGACTTAAATGTGCGCGCGAGCAGACTAGAATGAGCGCATGATAAGAGTCGTCAGTACGCACATAGCGACCTGCGCATGCGCACGTTAAAGGGTGAAACATGTTATCACACAAGTAAAGACGAAAAATTAATTCGGATGGCACGTCCATGACACCGTTCAAACAAATAATGCTAATGCGGAATTTATAATTTATATTGTGTTTATACATATGTTCGCAGAAAAGCATTATTTTCTTTTTAATCAAGCTGGTTGATTGAAGTTGTCACACAATTGTTTATGAAACTATTTGAAGTCAAATATCTGAAAACTAAAACTGATTAGTTGGAAAAATAATGGCCTGTTAATATTTTGTATCATACTATTGGTGATTATATACTACATGTGAAGTTAATCGATGCAAATCTCAATAGACGCCAAGACTTACGGCTTGTTCGTAGGGTGTTTGATACTTGTTTGTGTAGTCATATAAATGGAACATTCGGATGGTTGATTTCTTGCATAAAAACCATTTGCATGTGACATGATTATATTTTTCCTTTTTAAATTATTGTTCCGCGTTTGTAATACAATTTAAAAAAAGTGTTTCCTATTACTTATTTGAATCATTTTGTAAAGCAATGCGATGGCAACGTATCTTGTTTGGAGTGACCTGCACTAAGTATATCCCCAACAAGAGGAAAGTTTGTTTGATTTTGCTTGTAACTAATTATTTACTACTTTAACACACACCTGTATTTGGAATCACTACCGTTGTATTTCAGCACTTGTATACACATAAACGGTAATAAATCTGCTTACCTTCAATGCCTGCAATTGTTGCATCACAGGAGTCAAGCCAACTCTAATCATATTAAAGGCTATAACATCTACCTTCGTAAGTTTGAGTTCCTTTAGAACGTAGGGTATAGCCTAAACAAAGCACACTCTTTAAACTTACAATTTATTATAGAACATGCAGACATTCCGAGAAAAGCGTTGTTTGTGAAAAACATTTTTGATTGTCAGAAGGTAGAAGTTGTGTTGCCACCAGGAAGTTTTTGATAAAAAATTGTTGAAAAATTGATTCAGTTAATAAGTAGCCATATTTACTACATGCAAATTCAATTGAAGACCAACGAAAATGATTCAAAACAGAAGATATGACATAAGTTCTTAAGACAGAAAATGAAGCGTATTTGACTTAACACATGTTAATGTTCGAAAGCTCATGATTCGAATATAATATTTATTTTATTGTAATCTTTGCGCAGAAGTATCTAATTAATAGGCGTAGTACGGAGTCATAACATTCTATCATGTGTTAAGGAACAAAACGATGTATTATAAATAAATCTTTATCATGTGTCCAATTTATTGATGTTCATCATCGTCTAGTTTGTAAGTGTATATTAAAAGCAATTGCTGCAGGATTATTTGCAGTAAATAAGTAAACTTAGACCTTAATATACAAAACAGAATACTCATTTAAGTAAGGGAAATTGTTAATTATTAGATAACGTTTCTATCTATTACTTTTTATTCTATTTCCTTAAATTTTGTTTTAACTTTACAAGTGTTGATTGCTTAAACATATACACATGCAAAAGAATTACCTTCAATAATAACATTTAGACCTCATGTGAAATAAATTATAATCTATGTACCAAGTTCACGCAATTTCAATCGCAGACAAATGCGGATAAAAGAACTGTTCATGTATCAATTTATCAATGTAACGCCGATGTTCATTTGTTTTGACCGTTGGCCTTGAAGGATGACCTTGACCTTGACCATTCACCACTCAAAATGTGCAACTCAATGAGATACACGTGTATGCCAAATATCAAGTTGGTATCTTCAATATTGCATTAAAGGTTTGTGACGCACAGATTGACAGACAGACTGACGGACAGTTCAACTGCTATATGCCACCCTACCGGGCTTTATTGCATTTGCCTTAAAACCCCAGTAAAACGGAAATCTCTGAAAACCGGACATTAACCCGGTCCGGTTATTGGTCGGTATAAAGGAAGGTCACTGTATGTGAACTTATAAAAGTGGTGCGGATGTATTAACCACGTTTGTAACAAAATATAGTTTTAACGTTCTTTGTTTACATTCTACCACTTATTATTAAGTGCAAAGTTTAATCAAAAGTATTTTGATAAAAAACGTGTATTTACCCACTTTAAAGGTTCTTTATTGAACGTAAAAACTACATGTAGTTTACCTGTTTCCGGGTGTTCCATGGTGATATATTACGAGGGTCCGAATTCAGGGTCTATTTTTTTCGAAATGTCTCGTATCTTCCATTGTCATTTCCACAGCGTCCTTGGCCCCGTCGGTGTACGTACCCATATCTCGGAGTGCGTTGATTTCCTCCATTTCTAAATCCTCCGCGAGATCTTCGACGTTTTCTGTTCATGTTTAATTTCACTTCCGAGAAAACATGTAATATATTTACATCCACATTTATTTCTTTTTGTAACCTCATTCGCGCGACTTCCGTATATTATTATTATTATCATTAAATATTAACCGCCCTTTGAAAAAAAAATCCTCTACACACTAATATCCATTCATTTCCGAAGGTACATATGTAATAACTGTATGTTTATCTGCATTAATTCATTCAATAGTGTATTTACACATCCACATTTCCCCGCATTACCACATGTAAACAACAAGATGTGTTTGTGAAACACAATGTCCCCCTATATGACGTTTGACCTTGAAGGATGACCTTGACCTTGTGAAGGATGACCTTGACCTTGACCTTTCACCATTGAAAATGTCCAGCTCTATGAGATACACATGCATGCCAAATATCAAGTTGCTATCTTCAATATTGCAAAAGTATTCATAAAATAAGTGATTTAGGCCACATATATTTGACCTCTGACCTTGAAGGATGACATTGAACTTAACCTGTTACCACTCAAAATGTGCAGCTCTATGAGATGCACATGCATGCCAAATATCAAGTTGCTATGTTTGATATTGCAAAAGTATTCATAAAATTAGCGATTTTGGCCACATATATTTGACCTCTAACCTTGAAGGATGACCTTGACCTTGAACTTTCACCACTTAAAAAGTGCAGCTTCATGAGATACACATGCATGACAAATATGAAGTTGCTATCTTCAATTAGCAAAAGTTATTGCAAAATGGTAAAGTTGGCGCAAACAGACCAACAGACAGACCAACAGACAGGGCAAAAAAAAAAATGTCCCCCACTACAATAGTGGGGGACATAAAAACCTGACAGTGGCACACGTTATATTAGCCAGTCCCTATCAGCTGATCCGATAACATCATTTTTTTGAAAATCACTTTCTTTAATTTTTGAAAAATATAGTGTAACATGACGCATATTTAGCGGAATTTCAATATTTTGTCGCTTATAAAAAAGGGAATGGTCATGTGTATATGAAGCGGACATAAACGAACAACGGGCCTGCAAAATGATATTAAGACAAGTCAAATCAATTTTATTTACTGTGCAAGTCTGTGCAAAATATCACAAAAACATAAGCTTTACTGACCTTTTGAAACCGACTTATGTTAGTACATTCTTAATATATGTTGTAGCACATAATAACATAGTATTAAATACATAATTCTTCACTATTTAAAATCCATTATTATTATTTATAATACTATATATTATAAATGCGTACACTGATTTGTATGTATACCAGAGATGAAAAAATCATTGTTGCATCACACATAAAATTAAGTTCATTTTATTTAAATGCATAAATGTAAATACAATAAAAAAAATTAAGATAAAATATTGTATAGACATAATTACACATGATTGACCCTCTATGTGTTCTATAATTATTAATTAAACGTACACAATGTAATCTATTAGAGGAATCTATTTCTATCCCAGGAGCTACATGAGTAATCATTCCCGTCCAAACTGGAAATCAGGGAACGGAAGAAAATTACCTAACTAACACAACTTACATCAAATGCAAACGTTTAATGAACTTATTTGTAGTGTCATCTGAAAAATCCAAACGTTTATTTGTGTCGCTGTTTAATTTTAATTGCATATACATTCGATAACTCGAATGCAGTGCCCCAGATAATTATTTGGGCAATAGGGTTTTCACCCCTTGATTTTGAAAAAAAGGGTGATTTCAGTTTTTAAATAGGGTGAAATAAGTTTTTTACATTTATTCCTCAAAATCATTGCTGCTTTACTTATGTTGCACAGACTGGGTGCAGTGTGCACATTTCAACTTTTTTCTGCCCCATCAACATCAACAATTTCTAACCAGGGATATGACTTTTTCTACTGTTGACAGGTTTTTTCAATCACGGACTTTCCGTCATATTTTTGGATGTCAACTCGCTACCTTCAACTGCTGCATACACAGTTTCTTACATATCGATAACACGAATGATTCGGCACATATTCGCGCTTGCCTACTTGTTTGGAAAAAGTGTGCGATCGACATATATTTAGCTCAACAATCGCGGACGTCTTTCGACCTCGTTTAGACATGTTTATTACGCACCGTTATAGAAACTGAAAGAACAGACGCTAAAAACATGCACGTCGTAAATATTTCGGTCAGACGCTTCATTTGCTATGAAATTTAGTACGCATAGCGTTTGCATAACTTCGACTGCTTTGCTCCTCAATCATCCAGGCGCTTGCTAACTTTCGAAGGAAAAATATCTTCGCCGTCGTACGAAAATTATTCCAATGAGAAATTACCGAAATTGAGCAAAGCATTTTCGATCGAGACTTGTATCGAATGCATCAAATTTAAAGAATAAGCGTAAAAGTCAAATTGATTGCGTTTTCAATACGCAGTATATTGAATTTCTTTGCGTTTTTAAACATTTTCATAGAGTAAAAAACGCGGATACGCATTTTATCTAGAGCACTGCTCGAATGATAAAATCATCATCCTATTATTAATACTTAGTCACGTTATATGTTACGCTTTATACATGTTATACAGGGAGAGCTGCACTAGACAGATTTTATCATTTTTAGAAAACGACGGCATGGGTTTGTGAGCCTTACGAAAAATTATTTCAGTACATCAGTACAGTTAAAATAAGTGATAAGTTTACATGAAACGAATCCAACACGCATATAACAAATATAATACACCGACACATACTGGTATATAATCAGAACAATGATAGAGAATGGTAAAGTACTGATAACCTTCGTCCGTATTCTAAAGGCCGTGGTAAATCTCGAAGCGGTGGTGGTGGTGGTGATGGTGGTGGTGGTGATGGTGGTGGTGGTGGTTGTGGTGGTGGTGGTGGTAGTGGTGGTGGTGGTGGTGGTGGTCGTGGTTGTGGTGGTGGTGATAATGATGATGCTGATGCTGCTGCTGCTGCTGATGATGATGATTATGATGGTGATGGTGATGATGATGTTGATGATGATGATGATGATGATGATGATGATGATGATGATGATGATGATGATGATAATGATGATGATGATGATGATGATAATTATGATGATGATGATGATGAAGATGATAATGATGATGATGATGATGATGATGATGATGATGATGATGCTGATACTGATGCTGCTGATGATGATGATGATGATGCTGATGCTGATGTTGATGCTGATGACTATGACGATGATGTGATGTTGATGATGATGGTGAGGATAATTATGATGATGATGATGATGCTGATGATGATTGCTGATTATAATGCTGATGATGATGATGCTGATGTTGATGCTGCTGCTGCTGATGATGATGATGGTGATGGTGATGTTGATGACGATGATGATTATAATGATGATAATAATGAGAAGGAGGAGGAAGAGACGGAGGAGGAGGAGGATGGTCAAGACTCTCTCTCTCTCTCTCTCTCTCTCTCTCTCTCTCTCTCTCTCTCTCTCTCTCTCTATATATATATATATATATATATATATATATATATATATATATATATATATATATATATATATATATATATATATATACATATTCTACGTGGACGCACTGAAGTCGCTTTTTGGTGTGAAGACCGAAGTTGTGTTTACACCAAAGTGCGGTACTACAGTGCCCTTTGTTTACACAATAGCGAACAACTCCAGCGCATTCAGCGCTTTGATAAACTCGACCAAAGGGATGTATTTATATAATGCTTTCCGGGGGTTTATAGAGAAATATCAGTGAATTAAAATTGATAACATCACTGTTTCAAATAATGAAACTTATCAGTGAAAATTATCGATAATTTTCACTGTTAACTGTGAAATGACGTCATTATTTTGACGAAATGACGTCATTATCCCAACGACATTCTTAAGTTAAACTCTTTAACAATGTATATTATATGTGAAAAATCATTAAATAAAAAGAAAATTTGTTAGATTTGGTGGATTATCGATTTTAATTCACTCGTGATCACTCTGCGCCACTCATGAACATATTAATTTCTATGATCACTCGTGAATTAAAATCGATAATCCACCGAATCCAACACATATCCTCTATGTATTTTCTAATATAAGAAGTTTACACGAAATGTATTTTCATCTCGCCACTCTTCTTGGTGTACGTGAACTTTATTGAAGCAAGGTTGAGGCACTTAAACGAAGTTTGCATATATGTGTAAGGGGTACAATACAGGTGCAGTTTATTTACCTATGAACATTTAGTTTAGTGTTATTGGTATCATACGTATTTTTTTCATACTCTAAAGATATTTTTGTATACTTTTTTCGACTCTTCTGTTTGATTTGAATACCCTTGGCCTTTATAATCTTAACCTATTATTAGCTCTATGTATTAGATAGCAAGTCCCTTTAACATATCATTAGTTTTTGTATGATGTCCAGGTTTTCATCCAGTACAACAGTGTTAATAAATGTTTGTTTTCCCAAATCTTGTGATGGAGAAAGGACCATTACTCTTGTTTAAAACGAGAGGTTCGAGTTTGTGGTTGTAACTGTCATAAAGTGGCCTGTTGCTATCATGGTCATTAGACGCATTTTGGCGGGGAACTGTGATCTCCAGCTGCTCGGTATATATCGCGATCATACTTGTGTTATGTTTTAGAATTATTTACGGGGGTGGATATATTTAATAACTAGCCATTGTTACGGTTTGAAACAACAAGTACTTACGTTGAAATATAAGGAACACTTCAGATAGAATTGCACAGTTAACTTACTCATGTGTTAAACATGTATGTTATATTTCTTAAATTCCATAGGAAAAAATAGGCAGAAAAAATAAAAACGAATGATACGCAACATTCGAACGAGGGAGAAAGCTCCTTAAAACAATGTCAACGTAATTATGGTAATTTTGACGATAATTTTTCTCGACTCAGCATCATCCGAATTATTATTATATGTTTAAGTAGTTATAAATACAAGTTCATTTTCTTTCGAAATCGAGGCGGAGGGATATTGTTTTGGTGTTGTCTTTCCGTCCGTCAGTCCGTTTGTCACAAACTTTTCAGGGCTATATCTCAGAAACTATATACATTTCCAACTTGAATGTTTGTGGGTGTAAAGATAAAAATGAGGGAAAGTGCAATGCACAAAAACCACAACCATGCACTTTCTTAAATAAGAGTTATACAATATACAATATTTCATCATGACACTTCGTGGGTTTATAGATATCAATGAGCAGAAATGCAATGCATAAAAACAATCACCAAACACTTTATTTTACAAATATTACATAGTGTTACTATAAATAGTAATTAAATGACGACGCGAGCGGGCCGTTTTTCGTATCTAGCGGCTGATATAAATTATATTGGCTCGCCGGGCCGATTTTTTTTTATATCAGAAAAGAATCGGATTGCGCGACGTCAACTGAACAAAATGACGTCCGTATTCAGTCTTTTCCAACGGTGATTAATACAATTTAGCCACAAATTAACGGAATAATACAAAAAGATAATTAAAGGTATTAGAATGGTGAAAAAATATCGATTGCATCTAAAAGTGTACTCTTGATTCGCTTGATGACACTATGTGAGCTTTAAGTTTAACAGGAGTCATCCAACATCAAATTTAGTACACGACAATCTTACTTATGCTTATAATAATGAAATTACAACGATATGCACTTCAATTTTTGTTTTTTCCACCCATGTATCTTAATTTATTTCAAACTTTATATTTTGAAACGTTTTACGAAATCGAATGATTGCTCGGAGTGATTTATTTTATTTCTCTTGAACTTTCTTATTATACATTACAAACACACAAACCGAAATACGTTTTGGATTTGTTCGATGCTTTTTAAAATAAATATTTTACCATTAAATAAAATAAATAGCGTTCGAATTATTGTCACTAAAATCAAGAGTGTCTAGCTTAAAGCAGTGTGCTTCGTCACATAACTAACATCACACGAGATACGTTAAAAACGTTAATCAATTGAATGAAAATAAAAGTACGTTTCGAACTTGTGTTAAAAAGTATTAATGTTCCACTAAAATCAGAATTTGGATGAATGACCGTATACCTTTTTTCATTAAATATACCAAAACAGGTAATGTATCGCATCTTATCTAGCCCGGCTCGGCAAGTAATATTGCTGAAATTATGGAGAATCCCTCGCCTGTGATGAATATTTGTTTTTAGTTATTTTGAAACACTTTTATAGTTTTAACATCCCCCCGCGTTACGAAGTACAGGAGGTATACTGGAATCACAATGGACGTCGTTCCGCCTGTCCCTCAATGGACACAAGCATGTAAGCAGGCGTTCTACTACACTTTTACACGTACACCATTCGCACTTGCAGGCATGGTTTTGTATTCGCGATTCGTATCGTCGACAAAAAAGTGCAAAATGTATGTCCGTTTGTCAACTTAGAATTTCTGTAACATTACAGTTACAATTTACTTTATGAGCAAAAATTACTTCACTGACACTACCGCATCTAGATGTGTTATATTTTGTGTTAATTTTTGTATATAGACTCACTACTCAAATCCATCAAACCATGACCCGGGGTCATATTTGACCACAAACAGGGTGCATGCTATTTAAACCTAATCATATAGGAAAATAGGTAAAAAGTCATCTGAAGACCCAAATGTTCAATATTTTGTATGTAAAATTGCATTATTTGTTATCTACAAGCATTGTTAAAAAATGTCCCGGGGGTAAAAACTCGCAAAGACCGAGTGTCCCATCGTTCAATGCATGCGGCATAAAGGGGTATTCGTCACTATTGTGACAAGTTCTAGTTTATATTGTGCATGGTTTTCTCTCTTGTGTTTTTCAGGGTTCACATCCCAAACTCTGTTCACTTCGACATCTTTAAATGCGTTACGAGCACACCCGAGATCCTGTTCAATCACCCCGACACAAACTGCTTTACGGACTGCATCCAGAGTCTAGGGGTGTGGCCTGACACCCACGTTGTCGCCTACGACCGCTTAGGACCCATTTCAGCCTACAGGGCGTGGCGGATGCTCCGGGTGCGTTTACCAAGTGAACATTGCGTCGCCTATTGAGAAAACAGGGCATAATGCATGTACGTAAAGTGTCGTCCCAGATTAGCTTGTGCAGTCCGCAAAGGCTAATCAGGGCCGACACTTTCCGCCTAAATTGGAGTTTTGCTAAGAAGATACTTCATTTAACCGAAAAATGTCACAAAAGCGGAAAGTGTCGTCCCTGATTAGCTTCTGCGGACTGCGCACTTTACGTAAATGCATAATGCCTAGTTTTCTCAGAACACGACTCCATAACCTCCTCTTTTAAAGTGACGTGCATAGCTATTGATACTATCATTTAGACCTCCTCCCGTTAATTTTTTGTTAAATGATTTTGTTCAACAGAGTTTCATTAGTCCTCCATAAGCTTTGTTGCGCACTATTTTCTTCAATATCTTTTCACTCGAATGAACGGAATGTTTTGAGCAGTTCGGGCACAAAAAGATTTCGGTCCTGGACGGCGGTTTTCGAAAGTGAACGAAAGACGGACATGACGTCACAACAGAGGTGCCAGACGTTGAGTTAATGTAGAACAACTAATAAACAAGGTTTGTAGTCTTTGGATAATATAACAAAAACATATTTCACCAGCGCCGTCATTTCATTTGTGCGAAACTACTTATCAGACTTAATCATTATTTATTAATTTAAATTGCTGAAATTTTACGCACTTTGTTCATACGTTCAATGAATGTTTGCAAAAACGTTCATCACAAGTACTTACATAAAGTAATCGAATGAACCTTTCAGCGCTCTGATGTTGTTGCGAAACTCAACACGAACTACCTTCGCACATTCGATGACGTGTTGACGAATCTAAAATCGCACCGAGAACAGATGGTTGATTCCAGGGTGGTCAACCATCCGTCAATCATCGATTGTATGTACGGGTTGCTTCCCTTCTAAGGCTGTTATGTTAATATGAATAATCTCTCCTTTACGTCTTCAGTATTCAGCATCATTACACCATTAAATTAAGATGTCTGCGTATTGAATATAAATATTAGTAACTTCACACAGGCTGTTGCAAATACAGGCGTATACAGCTTAATTAGAGCAGCTGCACCGTGCATATTTATATTGTCTCCCTTTTGTTACTTAATGTCACCATGATTTACCTCCCTTATACTGCTGCAAGGAAGGTTCGATTTCCTTCCATGATTCACAAGCAATATGGGTATGAAATGTTTCCCTGATACGGCTGCAATTTAGATCCGAATTTCCTCATTTATGTCTGCAACATAGTTGCGAATTACTTTCCTAATGTCCGAAATAAAAGAACGGATAACCTCCTGTTGTCAATATGTAATGAATAACGTATGGTATAGTACATGTATCTAGAGTTTCTCTCTGATAATTATTACGACATAGGAACTAGATACAATTTCTTTTTTAAGGTTTTAATGTATGCATAATTGTTTTCTTTGTTAGGCTACAGTCATAACTCAAACGTCCCCTTTTTGAAATTAAATACACATCTTAAAACATTTAATTGATTCACGTGTCTTCATTCAGAATATAAAACATTAACATATTTCAACCCGGTACCTGTTTCCGAGGTCCTAATGCGGCTCTTATGCTCTCTAACACATAGGGTTCCTGGATTGAATACAGACGCAAAGCTCCAGAACATCTCAAGTGCAGACCAGTGAGAAAAAAAGGAATGATTCCCTTCACATTCTCGCGTTATTTTACTTAGTCAGAACTGAACATTTTTCTGTTATTTATTATGTCTGTATGTAACTGTTTGTTGAAAAGGGATATATTACATTGAACACGTGTTTGATCTTTCACACATGTGTAAAGAATACTGTCTAATTTGTCCCGATGTTTAAGTGTAAATGATGTGTTTGGTCTTAAACGGGGTATGGGTGCCACAAGTGTTTGCTTAGACTGAGACTGAGGCAAACATTTTGAATCGTGACAAAAAATAGGCAGGTATGATTGCTCTAATCAGCACAGCATTAACAAAAACGGGATGCTAGTTCGGTTTGTCTACAGGGGATGTATACGTTGATATATCAAAAGCAACAGAGGAACGATCTCGTCATAGAACTACAACGTTGGTGGGCGATGATACAGATTTGCTCATCTGGCTCCTGCATTACTCCGAAACGGACAATACGACCAACTACTTCAGCTGTGATGTAACCAAACATTTAAACGAACACAACGTTTATAAAAACATTCACCTTTTGATAGACATTTTGTGCAATGAGTTGCTCTTCGTTCATGCTTACCTAGGCTGCAAATCAAATTCATTTTTCGTATTTTCGGCATCGGAAAAAGTAAGTTGTTCGGAAATTAGTAAAACATCTTCCTATCATGAAGTCAGGTGCAAGTGCATTCCTGCTAACTAAACGAGTCTCAAAAAAGACATATTAAATCTTGGCAAATGTTTGAGGGTTGATCTGTTTGGTGGCAAGTCCAATGATTCCTTATATCACTGCGCCATAACATGTTAACAAAGAAAGTGGCTACTGCCAAAACATTCGTCACTCCTGAGCGATTTCCCCAACATCAAATGCAACAGTATTCCATAGCCAACGTGAGTACTATCAAATCATTGTATTGGTGGGGATGGAAAATAATATAAAAATCGACTTAATTGGGATGGAAACAGGATAACGACCAACTAATTCCAATCATGACCGAAAACAAGGCTGCACCTAAAGAACAATTGACAATCATCCATTGTAACTTTTCTGTAGGATGTAAATCCTCTCGATGCAGCTGCAGACTCTATGGACTCCCCTGCACTCCCTGCACTCTTGTATGTAGCCCTTGCCAAACTGAAAACTGTGACAATCCAAACAATTCACAAAAGGTCGTTATTGAGGAGGAGGAGGACGACAATTTGAGGCTCTGAGATACATGTTATGGACATAGTTGATTGTGTATCAAGTGGTAGTTGGCAGCTGAATGTCATCAATTGGATTTTATGTTTATTCAACTGCTTAGTGACACCAACAATTCAATTTAAGTCTTCTATGTCAATGCGTCTGACGAAACAATCATTACGTTTGAGCAAAAAAGTAATGGACATGTGATCCTTTGTATTGTGTCGATGGGCTTTTTTAGCGACATGTTGGATTTTTGTGTAACATAATACATTAATATTATGTGTGATGGTCTAAATGTACTGAACTCATCAAATTTGAGTAGATAGTTGCAGAGTCATGATCATTAATAGGTTTCGTTGGTCATTTTGGCGGCCATCTTGAAAAAAACAACCTTTCCGAAGGTCTGATTACGTAAAGCTTTTGATATTTTATAAAGGACCTTCATACCCTACCAGGTTCAGTTAAAATACCCTTTGTTTCAATTTGTTTGTGGTCAAAGTGTATATGTATCTTCCTACTGAAGATTGGATTATACATTTGACTTACAGAATGATAACAAATTGTTACTTTTTCCAAATAAGGAAAAGACCACCCCCTGGCCCCCCTGGTTTCCATGTCTTTCCAACTGACCGCAACTATTTTCAAACTCATCTCAGATACCATTATAACAAATATGTCTGCACTGTTAAACAATCTTTGGGGAATCCAGGCAAGGACACTCTGAACCCAACAAATGCTATGGAGATACTTAACGATTACTCTTACATAATTTTAGCACGCTCTGATCCAGTATACAAGATAAACGTCGTTCTCTGTTGAGAACCAATGAGAATTCCTCAGAGATTGAAGATTTCACACCCGTTGTATTGACCAGAAATCAGTGAAAGACTGAAAACTAGATAACGCAACAGTTAGGCGATAGTGTACACAAAATTTAAGAGCCCGATGAACCTGTACATGAGCCCCCATCATTTTTTATTGCACGATAAGGCCGAGTAGAGATACAATTCAGCTGGGTGGACAAATTAAATGTATATATGCTGTTTGTGAGGATGTGTTGCTATGTATCAATTCATCAAATATATATATACAACATTGTGACCCTAAAATGACTACGGTACTTTTGAGACAGCCCACGAGGATTACCCTGTAGTCCAATTTGTATGACTTACAAATTTTTATTTCCAAAATCTGTATGCCCCCAGATTTTATGATTAGTGGGTATATTGTTTTTCGGCCTGTCTTTCTGGCTTCGTGATCCATTGTTGCCACGTTGTTATTCTTCGCATAATAAGTCTGTCTGTCATTGTATAAGTGTGTCTGTCCCAAAATTTTACCCTTGCTCATAAAATAAAAATTCTTGGGTTTATGTTCTTTAAACTTCACATGTGCATGCATCTCATTGAGATCTACAATCAAACATGGTTTGAGGTCACTAGGTCAAAAGGTCAAGGTCACTGTGACCTTTACATTCAAAATGTAACATTGTTTCTAAATTAGAAACGGCTTCACAGCTCAGTAGAGGGCATCGTGTTTCACAAACACAGCTCTTGTTTTATCTGTTTCATAATAACGCCCAAATCAATATTTCAGTAGGTGATAACAATTATTTTTTTCATGCGATGCCTTTTCAACAGAAATGCTCAGTCGAGTCGGAAACATCGCGACGAAGAATTTAGAATTAGATTTTTAAATGCATTCACTTGCTTATTCTTCTCGTTATAAACCGGTTATGCAAATTAACATAATAATGCGATCAACTTAACAACTGACCATGCATAAAATAGTATTATTGGGACTCATTAAACGAGAAATCCACAAACGATATTTTGGGGAAGAACTTAAATGCAAGCGTTGAATAAAGTCGCTTAACATTGCTAGACATTTTGATTAAACCATTTTGCAAAGTTCTGATGGTTCTTATTAGCACAAGTTATGTACATTTTATAAAAACAAATACAATATTATTTATTGAATGCTTAAAGTAGGTAAAATAAACGTATGTTGGTATGTCCGTTTTGCTGTAGATACATACTTTTTTTCCAAAGCAATTAGAATCTTTTGAAAATGTACCGATTTATTTATTTCTGAAAAAATCCATTGATTCAGTTGATGTAGATCTTCATATCTAAATGAATACAATTGATACAACTGTTACAACACTGTTACGAATGATGTTATTCATATATGTGTAGTATGAGAGATATTCTTAACTTAAATAATGCTCTGCTGTAAAAATATCTCTCTTGTTCACCGAAAATATACATTTTAATGCCTATGCCTTCCATTAGTGTACACTCAACTGACCCGTTGGAACACAGACGCAAAATGCATTCTTCTTTGAACTACGAACCGTATTTATACGAATTGCCCTTATAAAACATTGTTTTTCAGAAATATATATACAGTTCATAACTAGCAGATGCTTAAACTTATGTTATATTCGTCGACAATAAACGAACGTTTTTTAAAGCCGTAGTGCGTTCTTCTTATTTTATCGGCATTAAAAATGTATCAGGGCTGTTACAATTTAAAACACCTTAGGTCGTCAATGTTTTTTCTCTTTACTTATGTAAACATAAAAATACGTATTCATCTAAAGGTAAATTGAATCTTAAGGATCTAATCAAGAAGAAACACAAAACCGTTTAAGTGAGACATGTGCAAGCATCGAAATAAAACAAAACACACACACTTTCCTTTTTTATTGCTATTATGTCCAAGCTATTATACTACACATGCATATATATGTGAATACATATTATATGTCATGGCATTTTGAGGCTTTCATTAAAAATAGTATAATTGCGGTAAGGCCTTTTAGCTGTATGCGGTTTCAAACGAGTTTAAGAGGCATATAGACGGTTTTCTATTCTATAGATTGACATAATTATAAATCTCGAAAAATGGCTATTCCCCTAATGATGCTTTGGTAGAAAACTGAGAAAGGTTTTTACAAATACCTAAAAAGCTTTTTTATATTCTCGGTTCTAGCAGCCAGAATTTAAAACCCGATTCCAATCCGCGCCATTTTTTAAAAACCCTTTTTTAACTAATGTGGCAAATGCGCTTATAGGTACTTTATGTACATGTCGTTCAAAGCAATTTTAACGCTACTACGTTTTTGTCACCGAGCCAAAAGTATTGACTGAAGGTAATGAATAATTATACATGTATTTTTAATTTAATCTGGGTATCGCCGTTATGATCTCGTATGACGAATCGAATTTTAAGTATCATGATTCGTTTTAGTTTTCTAAAGCCTCAAAACACCATTTGTAAAACATCTTATAGTAATATTGTATAACTAATTTATGAAACATGCTC
This sequence comes from Dreissena polymorpha, assembly GCF_020536995.1. Classification (NCBI taxonomy): domain Eukaryota; kingdom Metazoa; phylum Mollusca; class Bivalvia; order Myida; family Dreissenidae; genus Dreissena; species Dreissena polymorpha. The sequence goes on from NC_068362.1 coordinate 11,626,407, forward strand.
ACAGTTTATTTTATTTTCATCATTTATAGTCTTATCGTGGCAATTCAAAGGACTTTCATTAATTAAATAATACGCAATACAAGAAAAGCATAACGAGGGAGTTCAATAATGCTTCCTTTTGGCGATAACTTTTCGATTATCTTTCGGCTATGCCGACATAACAATACGTTCGTTGTTACCACTTTTCTTTATTTTGTAACTAACTCGCATGTTTTCAAAAACTTCAATTAAATAGCAGGAACAATAATAATCTCCACTGTGTCTCGTTTGTTTTTTGCAAGTTTATCAAGTACAACTATTGATAACTAATTTGTATACGAAACCTTCTTTGCAGAAGTGTAATTCCGTTCCTATTATATCTGTTTTTATATGTAATGAAATATATGAGAACAAATGAATCGTGCCCTCGTGGCGATCTGTGAACATGTCCCTTAAAAAACTAACAGAAATACGCGACTAAAACTACAACACACTACTAGCAAACAAGTATGTGTTTTGAGTCTTTAGGTTTCTATTCTTTAACCATCGGATTATAAAACATACCATTCCACATTTAACATGTGCTTAAGCCTTCCTTTGCTTATTACACAAAACACACGCGTATGGGTAATTTGACAAATTAATCTGGAATATACGCATACGAACATATCTGACGTTCATATTTGCGAATGCTGATGCTCGATTACCGGTCTGACGTTTATTTATACCTAAAGACTCAACACTTTGTTCCAATACAAAATACATTTAAACACCTATTGATCAATTGAAATGCTCTATATATAATCATACAATTACAGCCAAACCAATGTCCATAGTTGTTTGCGTACACGTTAAACAGATTAAAACAAATTGAACGTTATTGTTGTTAAATTTTTGAATTAATAATGTATTGTTATCATATTTAACATAAATTAGTATCACGTTTAACTGTTTTCCAAAACAGACCTATTATGTTTATTCATAAAAAATTACTTGCACTATGGTTTGCTGATAAACACTTTAGAAGCAAATATTTTTCATAATAACTACAATACGATACAAAAACACACTATAAAGTATATATTACTACTTCTAATAATAATAAGACGAAGAATACAAATCTTTACCGTGTCTGCGTATTTCATTGCAATCACACACGGGACGTTTTAAATCTATTAAGCAAGATGTTTTAAAGAGTTTTTATACGGACAGAAGGCCTCAAAGAACGTTCATATGTGCATATTAATTGTTTTCGTATGAACTTAATGACCCGCTTGCACATCTTGAACACAAAGCAGAGGTAAATGCTCAATACATATCCTCTGTTCGTAACAGGAGAGTGATACGTTTCAAAATTATTAAGCAAACAGTATAATATACAACTTACAGTTCCTTTTACAATTCCTTTCGCATCAAGTCCGTAAAACAAATGCCTGTATGTTACAACGTCAATCAAATTCTCATTGTCCGTTCATGTTTTTGGACGACTATGACACTACTGACATGTGATGTATCCACCTCTTATTGCAATGTATAATTATCGTCAATGTTATTGCATATTAAGATCTGACGTAAAACACATGTCATATTATTTCAAGTACATTAAAGTAGGTCCACATATGTGATTGCTTAGTCAAGACACGACAAAACAATATAATATAGTATATCAATCAAATTGTATACATACGTTATGAAATCAAAATTGCATCATTTAAAATACAATCACAATTCGTTCATTCAACTTACAAGAAGGAGTTACAAACACATGAACATACTACTACACACAGGCGCAAATTAATTGAGTGCGTCATTATCTGTAGTATATATTTATACTATGCTAAGAAAAGAAATACGATGACTCAGTATAATTATTAAATGCAAATATATCTCCTTCAGTAACATTCAGCATGTCAAGCAAAATTAGTAGACAGCAAAATAATCGTTAACTTTTAAAGATAGTACAATTTAGATTGCATGAATTGTATTTTGTATAATAGCAGTGTTATCAAATTATACAAACTTTATGTATTTTATTAACGAATTGATAGACGAGTGTTTGCTATGTTGCAAGTCAAAGTCAAATGAATTACAAAATACTTATAATATATGTGTGGTGAAATAGCATAAACATATTGACCAATACAATGTATTGGAAGAAAACATATTGGGTAATAGGGTATTTTGCATTTAGGTTAATGTTATGTGAGCCTTTATATCTGCTATTTTCCTATGTTTCTTATAGTAAATCAAATGATTCGTGTTTAAAGCACAGAAGTGTCAAAGACATATGTGTATAATTACTTATACAATCGTGAACTAGTTATTAGGTCTCTTTAATGTGTTCTTATGTTTGCTACTACTAACACACATACATTTTCAACTTATCTGGAGCATCTCTGTTCTATTGTTCATCAATGCATTATGGTGTACGTATACACATCTACATTAATTATGAATAACACGGTTGAATGGTCATACAACAATAGTTTGTACATACATGACACACGTTATCATACAATTGCTCATATTATTATATATTCATAATACTATCTACTACATGAATACATTGGCTTCATAATACAAAAATACGACATGCAATAAAATGCACTAAAACACTTAAGCATGTATGAACTTGTTAATAGTTTTGTAAGCTTGTTGTTTATACCATAGTTGTAAGAACAAACTTTACACTTGCAAAATGGTAGTTTATTGTATTCATACCTGAATGAAATCTAAAAAGATGCATGTTAAACTTAAAACATACACAAGTAATCAATTAAAATATATTAATGTACATAATTAATAATTTCTTACACATTTAAAATACTAATTACATTTGGCGCGTGTGAGTTTGCGGAAATATACAAACGCAAAGAAATGGAGCATATATAAATATATTTGTTATACAATCAATTTGTATATACAATTAAGCATGTTGCGGTGATGTTGTTTGTTTTGATAAATCAGTTATTTTAACTTAAAACTAAAATGTTGTACATTCATAATATGATAAGGGAAGGTTTGATGGACTTTCTTTTCATTTGGAGGGTTGTTTATATGTTACTGACAATATTTGCTTTCCATACATCGCTCAACATTTATTGTTTTTTCATGCCATCACATTATTGCGTTAGGAAAACACAAAAACGTATACGATAATTGTATGCGTTCAAACACTCATAAAGTGCATGTCAATATTAGATAACTTATGTTTATGAATCTAAGCAAAAATAAAACATGTAGTGTATAGTTTTTCAAAGACATATATGAAAAACTTAAAAAAGGTATGTTGAACTGTTTCATAAATAACACTGTATGTTGGTTGCAATGCGTTGATCAAGCAAAATGATAGACTTGGTCGTAACTGCTTTCATAATCAGAATGTGTAAACAATCAAATACTACGTATATACTTAATTTTGTAAGAACCTAAAATAATACCTTGTCGTGCTTTATTAACTATTAATGTTACATATTAAAGAAATAAAATACTATGCAAATGCAAAACAATAACACACGTTATAAAAACAAACATTCTTTAAACTTTATTTTTTTCATCGGATCTGGAGAACTAATCGGAAGAAAAGCGAAACTAAAAGTCAATTTCATATTGGCACAGTATGAATACAATTATATGACAGTTAAACAGTCTGTGTTGTAGGTTTGTAGGAAAAACTATATACACTTTTTAAAATTCATTCAACGACACATTGATTCATGAACTGTGAAGTCACACAGAAACACATAATAGAAAACGGTACATACTTTTATTAATTGTAACTTTCATTATGTGCAATTGTATTCATTCGGTTGCTTTTTTGAAAACAAAACAGCAACAAAAAAGCTTCTAAACTAAACATCTTAACAAACAACAATAAGGCATTTAAAAGGATACCCCCTTTAAAAGTCATACAGTATGAAAATACAGGTACAAGTTAAAACTAAAAAACAATTATTTGCATAAAATATATCTGTTCATTTAAACTGTTATATGGATAACATTTACATTTTATATGAATAACATGCACTACCATATGCAATTCAAGAATGCAAATTTTTAATATACTTTTATTTTCATCTGCTTAAAATGGATATTGTATGGTATAGTGAAAATAATGCTATATGCATTCCAAAGGGAGCACAACGACGGATTCGAAAATTTAAAGTAATGTCAAAATAGTATGGATAAGTATTGGTATTATTTGAATAAGTATTGTGGGCATAATAAACGCTGTTGTGCTATTAAAATGACGATTGTGTTGTTAAAACCATCTAATTATACAGGACGTTGAAAAAATACATATTATTGCAATAATATGTGTGCCTAGATACAACGATCAAAGGACGAATAAACATTTACATGCGTATGACATATGGACATTCGTGTAAATAAAGGACTCCTCAACATATCAAAAGACGCACACACGTTATGAAGAAACAATAACAGGCAAACAATATCGACAGCGTTTAAAAAGTGTCAAAAAGCTTGTAAAATAACTGATCACTAACATTTTATGCCATGAACATGAATATTTTTTTAAGAGAATGTGCATTTGCAATAGAAAATCAGTTCACGTTTTAAATAATTATATTATCAGAGTCACCTAACACTCACATTCTTCCACTACCAACCCTATACAACTTCACTGAGAAATGTACAACAATATGAAGATATACAAAGCATGCGTTAGGTGTGCTCGTTCTTTACATACATAAATTTAATCATGTTATAGTACAAATAAGTACAACATACACCATAAACTAAGATTCAGACAATGATACACGTGCACAGCCAATATCATGTACAATATACGTATAAACTGACAAATGTGCCAGTAATAACGTGATTCGTCATATTTTCACACACTATCTCTTAGCTAACAATTGAAACGAAGCTGTTCTTGTTAGTGTTTACCATTTTCTCTAATCATTTGCACTCACATCGAATATGAATGACATGTGCAAACATTGCCTACATTGAAAACAAAATGAATCTATACAACGAGAGGCACAAGCAAATCCGTATATACACTGCAAATACGCCACCGCATTATTGAATACATACTTGTTCACGATATGCTCAAGTAGATTCATATTAATTCACAGTAATAGTTGTTGTTGTAGGACGTAATACATAATTCGGCAAAAACACTCACAATGGAATTGTGAATATATTAAAGCTATTCTATAGATCTAAAATAGACATCGTTCACACAGACCACTAGTGTAAGAACTCTCTTTTTCCAACTGGTCTAGACACAGTATTGTCAATTATGTATCGTGTTCACATAACGGCTCCTTTCCTAATCCGCTTTATGTTCGCTGTCAGCCTGAAGACAAACACAATATATTTAACAAATAATATAATAGATGTGTTCCATGCGTACTCAATTAAACTTCTAATGCAGCGCTATCTAATATTAAGTTTTTTTTCAATGTATCAATTAATATATTTAAAACAAAATCGATTTTTAGTACAAACACATGCAGCGAAACCATTAATCAATTATACTAAGACAATTTTGATCAGCTTTGCTGCATGGGGAAAATTTTAGAAAACAAATACGCTTTCTTTTTCAAATAGTTTGTCACTCTTAAACAATTCTGATCTTCGAGGCTGATCAATCGCAAATGATACAAAATACACAGAAGAACGTGTACATTTGCAATACATTATTTGAAATCGAGGATTAGTTATTATCGCTTGTGAAAGTTTTATCTAAAAAAAAAGATGAAAATGTCCACATATTAATCTCGGAAACATATACACCCTTCCTGTTTGTTTTATGTATTGTTTATACCAAGTATGTATGAATTGACATCTCTCTATTTAACATGCATTTCGTGTGAGCATGACAGTACAGTTAAAGCACATTATTCTGTCCTTATGTAGGATGGCTCCTAAACCAATAGTTCAACTGACATGTTTTGTTAAAATTCGTTTTTACATTTCGCTTAAATAGTAACTCGTTGTGTATTTTGAAATATGTTATATTCATTAAACACAGAGGTAATGGCATAGCGCTTTTCACAAAAATAATTAATATAACATTCTATACCGCATTTGGTAGCTATGCCTACGATGACATCGCCAAGTGTAGTTTTCGGAACATTTGTTTCGACTTAAAGGAACCACTTGGAAATATTTTAGAAAATCCCATGTTTTTTTTAAATGCGTCATCAATAGGAACTAGGTACATGTCTTGTAGAATATACAACAATACCTTCTTCCTGTGCAGGTTGTCGATACTCTCCTGCATTTTGTTAAGCTGAGCCAGACTGAAACGTGAAAGGATGTCACATAAGTTAGCGTCTATAACACCACATACAGAAGAAATATTATGTCGTTTTTTTATGTCCCTATATGTTAAGTCTTAAAAAACATGTTCAGTTTTTATTAAACGATTTTCGCCGTTAACGGTATGTTCGCAAATAACGATTGTCGACCACACATGTTACATACACATTCAAATTAATTCTGACAAATATATAACTTTAAGAGTTTGACAATTGACAATATGCATGTAATATTAATTAGTTGGCATGTGTAAAACGAAAGTTTTATCATACCCAAACAATATATACAATTGTTATACAGGTTTATGTTTATGTAGAACATAATTATGTTTGCAATTACTTTTGTAGAATTCTTAAATAAGTAGTAATGTATGGCGTTATATAAACGTTTTATTTTTCGGTAATTGATTTTAATAACGACATTATTTAACAATGTATGATGCGTAAGAATACGGTGTTTAATGTTTCAATAGTGATGCAATATATAATGGTTAACTGATAGACACAACGAATAAATATAACTGCACATAAAGTAACAAACAATTCATACGTACACCAGGCGTCTAAACTCATCCTCCCTCTCAGCCTGCAATATCATATTAAGATTAAGAAACAAGTTTTCAAAATGTAGTAAAGTAGTAGTTAATTCAAACATTCTTTGTGGAAATAGCCCGTTTTGGTTTAAACATATTTATTCAGTAATGTGTTTTACAACATAATGTACAAGCATCTAAAGTTTATAGGATTGGAACGATAGCTAGGCTAGTAGGGTTCCTTTCCCTAACCCTAACCCTAGCCCGTTTTAAGGTCCTTATTAGGTTTAGCAAAACATACTTTAAACAAAAACATAATGCGAACAATTAATGACACTTATGATGTATTTGTATTCATAAAACTATGACAACTCTTTAAGAACGATTGACATGAAAAAATACCACAACACCATCAACGGCCTAAGTGCTTGTTTTTAAGTTTAGTATTCACTAAAACTTCAATAGTATTGTCACCATACCTATATGAATGTTTAACTTATCAGTTCTGATTAAATTGTAATTGCATATATACTGGCTTGTAAAGGGACTGCTATAGCGAAAGAACGGTATACCAAAAGACACACGAAGCAAAACAAAGCCCGTCGGGAATTTTTGTTCAAAAAACTAGGCAAAAGTTAAACACATGATGGAATTGACCATAAGGAGCAGGTGTAAATTGCCATTGTATTGACCTAAGCACCTTTTCTGGAGCAAAACATTGTCCAGTTATGATAATTGTCAAATTCCTTGGAAGAGTTAGATGAAATTTCGAATAAAACAACCAAAACCATCGATTCATGTATTATGTATCAGGTAAAGGTCAAATGTAAAAATGTACGGGAATAAACCCTAGAAGGTTTTACTAAGCATAACTATTTTCAATTATGATGTGTTGACATTCGTTTTGTGATTCAGAATTTTGGACACGTGATATCACGGACATCAGTTGAGTCTTTTTTTGCTTTCTTTACCTCATTTTGAATTTATCGACAGGCATATTTGTGAGCCAATTGAACTCGTTTAGTCAATATATTTAATAACAATTTCTTTATTTATCAATTGTTTTACTTTGTTTTTATTTTAAAGGTATAAGCGCGTATAAAAATATTTTTATTTGAGTAAAAATCGACTATTTTGCAGAATAAAATAAGTTATGAAAGTTGAATTATGATGTACGTTGGCGAATTGTTCTCTCTGCCCTGCTATAAAAGAAAATTACCGTCTCGGATTTTCACCTGATTATGTTTTACAATAATTATATAAGTTTCAAGGAATTCGTCTTACCGCTTGTTTAGACTTATTCAGCCTGAAGGAAAAAAAGAAAACAGTAAAACTTTAACAGAAAACACGAAAACACTTCAACAATTATTCTGATGGTCATCTGTAGATATTATCAGTTATTGTTAGTACTCGAAATTACAACGAAGTATAATACATTCATATTGAATTATAACAGTTAATAATTATACTTACATCGTAATTTGGAACTCCTCGTCTTGTTTTGACTGAAAATACGTACCGTACAAATATAAAATATTTTTCTACGCGTGCATTTTAAATCGGAAAAAACGACACTTTATCTTGTTCATTATCAAAAATATCAGTTACAATAAGTTCAATTAACTTCAGCGCACAGTGTCAATACATAGGGCAGCAATGCGAAATGCCATTTAATAGTATCCATTAAACAGGCCTCATCTTCAAGAGTCATGCCATCCAATGCAAGATATAAGGAAAGCATCATTCGAATTGACACGTAACAGGAAGTAATTTATTCAATTCATTTTTTTTCTATTTAGAATACTCATACACACTAGTAACCAATGTACCATCAACTTAATGCCTAACACAACACAAGTAAATTCGCACACATGGTTAAGATATCAATTTGTTACTTAATTCTTCGTTGATTTTTTCTCAACCAGATTGAATATTGATATACGATGATTTCCTTCTTACTAGCTAGTTTAACCTCTTATGTTTTTGTTTAATGTTGTGGTGTATGTCGTGTCCTGTATTCTACAGGCACTTGATCAGTTGCTTTTTATATAGGACTAGAGGATGTTAACAATAAAACCTCTCTTTTTTTCTGGAGCGACATTATTCATATGTGCATCATGAGCAAATATACCTCTATGAAGACAATCTAATCAAAACAGAAAAGTGACGTAAACTTTTGTTTACGGTTTAAATACAATTTTGCGTGCGTAATTAAATGAATGCCGGCCGGGCGGTCGGTGAGTCAGCATTGTGTTTGCAGATCATACAACTTATGCATCACATTGATTTCAGTGTCATACCAATTTACGTAGACACAGTTATCTCTTTCACTAAAATTACTGGATCGCCAAAGACCAGCAATTTTGGTAGCATACTGTTGCAAATTATGTACACGGTAAACATTTCCTTGGAATTCGTCACAGACTATGTGCTCTCGGGCATACGACACAAATACTGAGTAACCAGGATAGAATGCTTACGTTGTAATAAACGTCCAATATCGTTTTTATCGTTTTAAACTGTTGAATGACGTTTTAATTTATTAATATTGTTTAGAGAAACTTCATGCTAATTTGTTATTAGTAAATTGTACTTTATCGGACAACGGGTACTTTTAGACGTTTTGTTCACGTACTATGTTTTCATCGATAAATTTAAAATCATACCTTTGACTCCATAATTTCTGCTTTCTCTTGCATGTCTTTTAACTGAGTCAAGCTGAAACGTGTCAAGAACGACATTACGTAAGCGATACGATCCTTTAAACCCACATACACATATATGATTATATAAGTTTCTCATATCAAATAAAATGATTTGGAAAAGTTTAAAAAAAAGTTCAATACGGTGTTGAACTGAAACAAGAAATATCTTTAAAAAATAGCACATGTCTTTTTCTGAGCAGTTATTAGCTCCATTTCTCGCAGTAAGGGATTTACGCGTAGTTTTCGCGATTTTTTTTAACATTATTACATACTGCTGATCATATATCGAAAGATAACAAAAAAAGAAGAATGGAGGTATAAATTAAAACATGTTAGTCAACCGGCCACACGCGAAGTATATGTACATATTTTAAATATTTATTCGCGCGTTCTTCGGACAAACCTGTTTAATGGTTTGTCGGGCATTGCTATTTGATTCGATTATTAACAGTATCGGGAATCATCTCGCTCGTGCTCAATACATTGGTCAATATGGTGGAATAATTCTTGTTGAATTAATCGAACATAATATTTATGGTTTGTTAACAGCACATTAAGAATCTTTTATTGAGATACCATAATTATATCGGCGAATATCTTCGTTTACCATCTGGTCTAAATACAATCCCAGTTCACCTAGTTCACTCGATACCGTCTATATTATATAACGATCCCTGTACTGACCGCGCGAACTCACCCTGATACCTTGCGGCTTGGAATGCAATGCTTCAAGTGAGGTCACGATTTCACGGCTTGAACGACGGCTTGTTTAAAACTTTATACTTTTACATGTTTAATGTTCAATTTCGAAAACAATTAAAAACGGTTTGGCCAAAACTAATATCAGGATATCTTAAAACGAAACTTTTAATAACTAAAATTTGCTAGTACACAGACAGCAGCATGGCAATAATAACTAAATATGAGAACATAGCCTTTAAGTACAAACGCTCTGACGCTGACAATCCTCTGAATATAAAGGGGCACACACAATGTCGAGAATTAAGTGTGAAACTGCTCTATTTCTCATACCGTATCATTCGAATAAAATTGTTTCATGCTAAATACGCAGTTAACATCGTTGCTAAACGAACTGTAGTATCCCTTTTCATACCCAATACTTCCCAAAAAATAAAAGTCGATGGAATAACATATTAATGTTAATGTGAAATCTGTTTGTAGATTGCACGTTTTCTTCTGCGAAAATTTTCAGGCCCACCGGCGGAAAAATTTATATTCGAATTGATTGGTCGCTTACAAAGGTCAGGCTAAGGTGAAAACTTTGCGTATTCAGCTAACGCCGAAAATTTTTTTGCTTCATATGAAAAAGTTTATGGTTATACATAAAACAAACATATCATTATATTTGATATTGGGCGATTATAGTAAATTTCAAAATCAGATTTGTCGATTGTTATTGCTGTATATTTAGTTTTACAGGCCACATCAGTAACTGGTCGTTTTTTACAAATCATGTATATGCTTCATAGTGAACGTTGTAGAACGTGTATTGTGTTAAAGGAGCGGGTCATTTGAGATGGATTAAGCAAGACTTTTGTCTAAATAAACACCAGCTATTGTATTATCGTTTACGTAAAAAACACATTGGGCTATATAGGCAGTAGTGGCTCTATTTGATAAATGAGTTAAAATATATGAATTTGATGAATCCTTATTTGGTAGAGATTTAACATGTATTACATCAAGCATAAATAATTGACCGAATATTTCCGCACACTTCGCTTTAATTGCAAATAAAAGCATTACCAATAACTAAATGACATATGCGTGTACTTACATTGCATTTTGAAATTCCCCTTCATGTTTTGTCTGCAAATAAATACGCTATTTGTTAGAAATATATGTCAGTGAAAGCAGTACACGTATAAAAAAACTCGTAAAATTACCTCGTAAACTCTTGGACCATCAAGATTAAAATATTCTCGCTATTAAAAAATAATATAAAACCATGCAAACAATTTTTATGAACTGATTGTTTTTCTTGATGGCACTTCACTCACCAAGAATAGGAATTGATTGAGAAATGCCATATATTATTATCCATTATACAACTTACTTTACGGGGAACTTTATAGAATGAAAACTACATAAATAAAATCAATTAAAATTGCAGCATGAAGTTAGTGTTTCAAATCTCTATGTGTTTGAAATAATTAATAAATATAAGTACTATACCCTAAATTGTTCGCATTAATGAACCACTTTATATTGTTTGTTTCTCAAAAACAGTCTTAAATCGATTTGGCATTTAAGAATGTATGTTGGGAAAACTATGCAAATATGTTCAATTCAATCATCATCCATAAGGCTTCTCAACCTGGTAAGATATCGATTTTACCAGAAATAAAGTTAAAGAATTTACCTCCATATGGACAAACTATTAATCACCTACCGACCATTAACATAAAGACACTCAAGATTTGTTCCTTTTTAATGGTTCCCGCAAGTTTTAAAAACTAGAATCACTGCTTAAATATAAACTGACGAACCAACACGACTGAACACCTCTCGTTAACTAATATACACTTTTACATTCAGTTCATTAATGCATGGGCACATTGATATATGAATGAAATGAGAAGGGCCATTTAATATACATTATACAAGATACTTGACGACGTGTGTGCGTGTGTACTTCGAAGTTTATTCTTCTGAGGAAGAATTATGCGTGCACCCGGCGTTTGTCCCAGCACTCCCACCCAATTAATGTTATAGACTTACGAAAGTGGGAAGAATTTTCGAATCAAAGCTGCACTATTCAGCTGTTTAGTTGTTAATGAAAGACTTGCTTATTGTGGTGCAGTATTGTGTTCTGGGGCAAGCCGGAGAACCCGGAGGAAACACCGTCTATCCGATATGGTGACCACCAACAAGATTCGCATGTCATAAATGAGGATTGATCCCGGGTCACATATGTGACGTACGTGTGTACCAACCACTGAGCTAACCAGTGGATTCAGAAATAACAAACACATACATCTAATCGAAATTAAGCAAGACGTAATTGATTGAATGCGTTTGTTTTATTAGATACACACACGCTAAATAGTAAGTTATATCACCTCCCTTAAATGAATAATCCAACAAAATTATACTTCTTACTTTTTCGTGAAACACCAATGTGTTATATAATACTTCGATGATTATAAACGCTTCTGAACAAGATGAAATATTAATAGACGGCGATGTTTTATTTTCAAGCTGTTTAAAACGCCAATGTTTTGCACAGATTGTTCATGGTGGTGACCCCAACTTATATCATTTTTTATGTTTAATGTGTTAATGCTGTGTCCTTATTTTTTGCAGACAATTGATCAGTTTGCTTTAATTAAAAGACAAGCAGACGTTAACTCTAATGTTAATATTTCTGGTAAGGCATTATTTCTATATCCATCGTAAGGCAGATGCAAACAGAAATAAACAAAGCTAATATACCTCTATGAAGACAATCTAATCAAAACAGAAAAGTGACGTAATATTTTTATTACGAATTTAATACAATTTTGCGTGCGTAATGAAATTAATGCGGGCCGGGCGGTCTGTGAGTCAGCACTGTGTTTGCAGATCATACAACTTATGCATCACATTGATTTCAGTGTCATACCAATTTACGTAGACACAATTATCTCTGTCACTAAAATTACTGGATCGCAAAAGACCAGCAAATTTGGTAGCATACGAGTGCAAATTATGTACACGATAAACATTTCCTTGGAATTCGTCACAGACTATGTGCTCTCGGGCATACGACACAAATACTGAGTAACCAGGATAGAATGTTTACGTTGTTAAAGTTCGACGTTCAATATCGTTTTAAACTGTTGAATGACGTTTGAATTTATTAATATTGTTTAGAGAAACGTCATGCTATTTTGTTATTTCAACATAGTTTAGTAAATTGTACTTAATCGGACAACGGGTACTTTTTAGACGTTTCTTTCACAAACTATGTTTTCATCGATGTGTAGAAATCGGGTCAAGCATTCAATAATTTAGCGGAAGGTTGGATTTCAATGAACATTTGCGTTGACTTCCAAAGTATTTTTGTGCATGCTACTAGACCTGTCAAAAGTTATAGCAACTATAACAACAAGTCATGGTCGCAAAATAAACATGCAGTTGTGTGTTTGTAAACATAATAAATAAGTATATTTCGTGAATGCTACTAGTCCTTCCGAAAGTCATTACTACTATAACCGTTTTGCATTGGGCCGTCTTGACCCGGTACGAATTACCATGAGCTTTATAATGCGGTAAAGAATTAGCCAAAGTTAACAACAACATTCACACATACTAACAATCTCTTGCACGACGGTTACATTACATTCACCTCTGTGTTGGGCTCAGAACGGACTACTATGTCCAGTTGTTTACATTTGTGAAGTGCGTGGAATGATTCCATCTGTGTAAATGGGCAATAAAATAATTCCAAAGAGTTGCATTAAAACTCACAAATTTTTGCACGATTTATCGTAAATTTCAAAGTCATATTTCTTAATTTAATGCATGCGATCTTAAATATACACTCAAATATACATCGAATGCGTTTGTTCGATTTTACCTATTTGGTAGACAAAATGGCATGCTGAGCCTTACGCAGAGGTGTATGTGAGAGCAAGGAACGACAACTCTGCGTGGAGATTGACATAGTAACGGTCACAAAATGAAAATGCAGTTGTGCTTTTGTAAATGTGATGAATAAGTATATGTATGCTATCAATTGTATAAGGCTGTCGAAGATGTACAGTGCGGTAGAACAGTGTTCTGAAAAGCATTAATTATTGCAATAAATAGTTTTATCCCATCTTCACCGTGACATTGATGGTATAACAACCCATGGTATAAACTTATCTTTATCCCACCTTGTTGAATAAACCTGTCGCGTGCACGGACTACTTTTCAAATGACGCCATTCGATATGCGCTTAAGTTAGGTCGATATTGTTTTGTTCATTGATCGAATTCTAAGGTCACACATACAGCGTTTCTTTTAAATTCGTTTTGCTAAAGAAAAAAATGGATCCAACGAGGAATTGAACTAGGGTCTCTAGCGTGGTATCCAGGCACTCTAACCGCGAGGCTAAAGTGCTCACCCGAGTGCGTAACTGTTTGAATTCGATAAACCATAGTTTACGAAACAGCTGACGAAATCACTTGATTGCGTCATTCAGGTCATTGGGTACGCAGTCGTTAAACGACTTTACGCGTGTGTGTGTGTTAACGATGGTTTATTATAATGTGAATAACAGTGTTGAGATATAAAACTGGAATGAAACTGGTGAGACTGCATTTTCGATTTCGTTATAATGTCGAATGTACTCGAATAACGCGATGTTTTGTTGAACAATTGATGGATTAAATTTAAAAAACGTGTCAGTGAATTGTCCTTTAACTTTTCGAAGGACATCGATGTTGAATTAAAAGGGTAATTTCTTTGATGAATAGTCGTTCCTTTGTCAGTCGATCAAAGAATGTCTATCCACAAAGAAATGCCTGCTTACATCAAGTGCTTTAACATGGAAAAGATGAATGGCGATGAAGAAATGTGTCCAGAATATTTACTCATCATCGAAGCCAATAAAACTTTACGAAAATAAACATGGTTATTGCACAACTTCGTTGAGTAGAACAAGAACTAGTAGATTTGTTATCTTTTTTATGTCAGTAAGTAAAACGTGTGTACAAAGAAGAGTTGTTTATGGACTAAAATTTACAATTTCGGCGGGGATAAATGCTGAATCATGCTTCACGTAGGTGTGTACACATTTTATAAATTTCAAAATGGCAGCCATTGTTGTTTTTGGTATTTTACAGTGGTGGAACAAGAATTAAAGTTTGAACAAAAACGTATGTGTTCTACTTGAGTGTGTAACATTTGGAACGCTGATTAAATTTAAATCGAGGCGTATAACGATATTTTGCCTCATTACTCTTCGTTTGAGTGGAATTCTTAAGGACTATTTCGAGTTCCGTAAACGGGAAAGATCACAATTAATATTACTACGCAATGTTAGATTCAGATTTTATTTAGATTTAATGTGTTTTTGCTTTTATTTTATCAATTAAAGACTAAATAATTGACGACTAAGAAAATTGATGGAAAAAATAGAATACTAGGATAAGCGTTTAATAAAGAGAAGTTAATGTTGCACGGCTCGAACACCGAAAGCGCTCGCCAAGTCTCGCGCTGCCGTCGTTCTAAGCCTCGCAACATAATCTTCTCTCTATTTAACGCTAACCTAGTATTATCAATGTCTTATCTCTTATATCGAAATATATACGTAATTGATGTGGAAAGACGGTCTGGAAAACATGATGGCTGATAATTGAACGCTTAACAAGAAATCTGAATGAAAATGTTCTGAATTATAAGTTTACGATCGTATCAAAAGACCAGCTCAAATGTCTGCTTGGGTTGATAAATGAACGCCAATCATTGTCTCGTAGTCACCTTTTCCAAAAACGACCGAATACAACCCAAATCAACTATATTTGAATATATTACATTAATATTTTCAAATTCAATATTAATTTTACTAAGTAGTTATGCATTAATTGTATTTATAGTATTTACTGATATTTATCCCAAGTACTTTTTTTCTGAATTCAAGATTTACTATGATACACAGTGACATGACATGCATTTAAATTATATTTTAATTTAAATTGAAAATAAAGAATTCCCTCCTCATGCTTCCAAAAAAGATGCTTCTCAAAAGATACTTTAAGCTATTTACCCAATTCTTTTGGATATTTCATTATAAAATCAGATTTAAATAATGATATTTATTCAATGCATATTTTTTGCATTTTTTTGCAATTTTTATGTGTCATTTATTCATAGTAAAATCACATCAAATGTCATAGGCTGTCATATATTCGTTACACGCGTCACTTTAACGTATACCGAACTGTTTATGGGAAAACATTGAAGGTCCGGAATTATTATGTTGGTTTCAGTATACCACTTGTTTCATTTCTTTTCTACTTTAACTCCAACTTACAAGCCAAATATCTTGTTAAATTTAAAAACATACCTTTGACTTCATAATTTCTGCTTTCATGTCTTTTAACTGAGTCGAGCTGAAACGTGCCAAGAACGACATAACACAAGAGATACGATCCTTCATACCCACATACAACTATATGATTATATAAGTTTCTTATATCAAATATAATGATTTGGAAAAGTTAAAAAAAAACATGTTAAATACGGTGTTGAACTGAAAATAAAAATTGCTTCTTATGAAATAGTTTATGGTTATACATAAAAAAACATATCATTATATTTGATATTGGGCGATTATAGTCAGTTTGAAAATCAGATTTGTCGATTGTTATTGCTGTATATTTAGTTTTACAGGCCACATCAGTAACTGGTCGTTTTTCACAGATCATTTATATGCTTCATAGTGCATAGTGCACGTTGTAGAACGTGTATTGTGTTAAAGGAGCGGGTCATTTAAGAAGGATTAAGCAAGACCTTTGTCTAAATAAACACCAGCTATTGAATTATCGTTTACGTAAAAAGCACATTGGGCTATATGGGCAGTAGTGGTTCTATTTGATAAATGAGTAAACATACACGAATTTGATTTATCTGTATTTGGTAGAGATTTTACATGTATTACATGAAACATAAATAATTGACCGAATATTTAAGCAAACTTCGTTTTAATTGCAAATAAAAGCAATACTCATAACTAAATAACATATGCGTGTACTTACATCGCATTTCGAAATTCCTCTTCATGTTTTGTCTGCAAATAAGTACAGTATTTTTCAGAAATATGTGTCAGTGAAAGCAGTACACAGATGAAAAATACCTCTTAAAATTACATCGTAAACTCATGGACCATAAAGATTAAAATACTATCTTTATTTATAAAAAAATATATAAAACCATGCAAACAATTTTTATGAACTGATTGTTTTTCTTGATGGCACTTCACTCACCAAGAATATGAATTCAATGAGAAATTCCATATTTTATTATCCGGTATACAACTTATTTAACGGCGAACTATATTGAATAAAGAAATATAGATGAACAAAACTTTTTAAAATGCAGCAGGAAGCTATTGAGCAGGATTCAGCAAGACGAGAGGAAGCTATTGATTCCATTCACTTTTTTGTATTTAGTAAATTTATAAATATAAGTAATATACCCTAAATTATTCGCATAAATGAACCACTATATTTTTTGTTTCACAAAAACAGTCTTACATCAATTTAGCATTTCATTATGCATGTTGGGGAAAGTATGTACATATGTGCAATTCAATCATCATCCATTAGCTTTCTGAACCGGATAAGATATCGATTTTACCGGAGTTAAAGTTAAATAATTGACCTCCATTTGGACAAACTATTCATTACTTTCCAACCATCAACATAAAGACACAAAAAAATTGTAACCTTGGAATGATTCCCTCAAGATTTAAAAACTAGAATCACAACAATATGGTTGTACGCAATCAATTAAATGCTGAAATGGTAATTACCATTTACCATGTTTTGGATTGCTTTTATGTATCCGAACATTTTGCTTGCGAATTTGAAAGAATGCGGGCTGGGCAATCTTTTAGTCAGCATTTGTTTGTGCTTGCTCATCAGATCATACCATGCATGCATCACTTTTATTTTAGTGTCATTACAGTTTACGGAGACACACTTATCTCTGTCAATAAAATAACTGGATCGCAAAAGACCAGCAATTCTGGTTAGCATACTTGTGCATATTTTGTAAGCAATAAACATTCCCTGGGAACTCATACGGAATATATGCTCTCGGGCATACGACACACACAATACTGAGTAACAAGGATCGATGGTTACGTCGTATAATTTTAATTCTCAATATCGTTTAAAACCGTTAAATGGCGTTTTACTTAATTGATTGTGTTTAGAGTCACATCTTGCTATTTGGTTATTTCAATATAGCTTAGTACATTGTACTGCATCTTTCAGCGGTACATACGAGACATTCATTTTGGAATATACATCATTATCATAGTTCATATTTACGAAATTTCTACGACAAACCTTGAACCGGGAACGGTGATTGAACACGGACCACCTACGTGAGAGTCAATGCGCTAATAATGTGTGAGTATTGTGAAGTGTTTGAGGTCACGCAGCGCATTAGAATGCATTATGTGTGGACTCGGAGTTTGTTTCAGTATGCCTACCTAATTAAATTTCTAGACTCATGAATGTTGGGACGAATTTTGAATAATAGCTGCAATTTCTAGCTATCTCTTTGTTACTGAAAGATTTTCAATTTTGGTGCGGTCTACTGTTGTGGGGTTAGCAGGATATCCCGGAGTCATCGGTTTGTCCGGAATGGTGACCACCAATCAAACTCACTTGCTGCCGGGGAAGGACATTGAACCCGGGTCGCCTAGGTGAGGAGCTTATTGTGATGATAAGCCCTGTGTAGGATATGATATTCCACTTAGGCTAGATAGACACTTGACAATAGTCAAAATCCAATAATATTTCTAACTGCACCTTCCAAAACTATGGTAAATTTTAATTGGTTTAGGAAACATTTTCAGGGTAGGTCTTACTTTTGACGGACATATACGACTGTGAGGCGATGATGATGATATCGATGATAAAGGTGATGCTGCTCATAATGATGATGATGATAATAATGTTTTTGAAGTTTACTACGATGACCAAGAGGATGAAAACGACCAATCCAGTATTGGTTTATGATCATTTGACGAAAACTATCCGATGATGGTGCTGGTGTTGATAACGGTAGTGGTTACGCTAATGACGACGGTGATGATTGTAAAGATGATGGAAGTGATGTAAGTGATAATATAAAGAAGATGATGATGTAAAACAAAATCCTGCAATGATCGTAAATTGATGATGATCGGCCTAAGAATATCCCATGAAGAGATAACGATGATGGCACTGCTGGTTATTATTATGTTTATAATTGTTATGCTAAAACAATAACATGTATGCAATTTTTAAGTAGGACGATCGTACAACTTACCAGACGATTGAGTCTGAAATAATAAAAATAACATAGTTATAGTTGTACTATTGATAACACACGTTATATTATTCAAATGTACTTGGTAGTTTAAAATTAATTTAAATGCTATTCAATAAAACCGATGAACTAAATATATAAAACACAAGTATAAGGTTTCAGAAGAAATTCTATCAGAAAAAAACACGCAACAAAATCGTAAGAAGGGTTTTATAGGAACCTCTTCACAGATAGACGACCCCACAAAGTTCCAACTTTTCTAAATTTTGTCTTGGACTAATATATATTTATTTATATTTATCTGCACCAGGAAGCACCATAATACAAACGACGTAGACAATATCTGATCATACGTTTATATGTTCTAATAATCCTTATCTCAAATTAAAATAGTTATAAACTACTTGGTAACGCGAACCGTTTTAATTAGCTTGTGTTCGTTTAATTTAACAACACATTGGATTGCATAGGTAAAGTGCATGATGCATTAGTCAGTACGAAATCCCTTTAGGCCGAAAGGTTAATGCAATTTCCTTTTTATTCAAATGACAGTTCTTTGAATCCGGTGTTTTTCTCATTTTTTTTAAAATTATTAACGTGGTCTTACGTACCTTATGTTAATTTATTAATGAAAAGCATGTAATGCCAAATTTAAAAATTGCCACAACCTTTCAACAAGTCCCCTTTTAAACATTAAACTGTTGTGTGATAAAATTCATGTAATTAAAAATGTGTACACGAATAGTGTATTGCCACTTTTTTTTACAGATGCATGTAAACGACACATCGATTGTGTGCTGCGTTTGTATGTATACGTGGTACTTAAGGCCTAGTGATAAAAATAAATGTGTTATCACGAAAGTTCATAACACATTAGAATCGTCGCATATTTAAATCTTTATTTTCGTTCATATTACATTAACCTTTTATATTTGTCATATATGTCGTGCATTTAGGAAGGCGCAAATGGAATTTTGAAAGAACATTCGTATACTATTCATATTTCATTACATTAATATTCAGTTTTTACCCAAATTCCCCTTACCTGTTATTTATTGTCTTTATCATCGTGTCGCTTAGTTCAGATTGGGTTTTATTTTTAGACTCAATGTATTTATCGAATGAATTTCTTTGTAACACGTGAAGAGGTAAATTATACAAAACGTCTATCTTTGTTTCAATGTCACATATCTGTTGTTCAATGGTATTCATAATCGTATCGACCCAAGAACTGTAACTCTCTAACTGTAACTCAAAAAATTCAAAGTACTGTAATTCCCCAAGAAACTCGCTTGTTTTAAAGTATTCCTCTAGGAGAAAGTTGGTACATGTAGTGCTAAATGAAGATACCACTTTCCATATCGATTGCAACGTATTAACCATTTGTATTATCCGACGTTTAAAGCTAGGATCTTCGGTATCGCTATAAGTCTTCTCAACGATCGTGTCCACATCACCATACACCTTGCAAACAAGAGTTCTGACCCTCTTTTGCAGATCAGGGACTTCTTTATCAAGCCTTATGTAATGTATCTTCATAATTGTTGACTTTACAGCATCTGTTTTAGCACTGTTTGAGCGTTTTTTGTCGTTTTCAAATCCTGAAAATTATCAACATATATGTTTAATTATTAAATAATTATAAATGCATTTATCGAATGACCAGATCACGTTTAAAAATAACAAGCACCTAATATAATTAAAGGAAATGTGACATCGAAAATGGTCTAATGTGGACAACTCTGTATAAGATTTACAAAAGGCAATCTTAGCACATGATAAAATATGCAAGTTATCTTGGTATTATACCAACCTATTTAGTATTTTTGTTTATACCGTGTGTCGGCTCACCTATTACGTATACATCGATATATAGTAAAGAAAGAATACACCATGGCACAAACGGTATTGTTTAGTGTGTAACTCAAACGACATTGTAGATGAATATCACTATATTTGTGTTTGTACAAGTTAATCAGATAAACGAAAAAAGTAATTCATGTAAAGACGTCCTGCGGTATATACAAACGCAGTTCGTGTAAATTTAAATGATAAAATGGAACTCTCTTAAAACTTAATTCAATTTTAAATGTGCATATTGTAGAGCAGTTTGTTCGACTTATAACAAATGGTGTAATTTGAAGTATATTTAGGCAAAAAAAACGCATTTACTAAACCAGTCTTACCAAATTATGTGACTAGACTAACAGTACACGATCTAGATTGCATATATATTTTCTTACACAGCTGGATATCTAATGGTTGACTGGGAAACATAGTTCCCGTGAGTCTAAATGCGGGCTAGATATATTAAATGGGACCTTACATTGATTTTAATTGAGTAGATGGGCTTCCACATGCATAATTTCCTTGCATATAGCCATTTGAACACGCATTAATTTTTCGTTATAATAATAATCATATGTCGGTCAAAATTGCAATAAACAAGAAATAAACAATATTTGCTAGTAGCGACTCTGAACAGCGTGGTAGTGTAACGGGAACGTCCCGATAAACTAATTATCTTTACATGTACTACGTGAAAAGATGTTATTTGCGAATTGTTCTTTTTTATATTTTTACTGTTCAAATATCGCTGTTTTAATATCGCCTGTTGACTCTCGCGTTTTCAAAAAATCAGGGGAGACAAATTGATAATAAATGGTTAAACATTACTGTAACAGCGTTTAAAAAACGCGAGAGTCGGCAGGCGATATTATTACATCGATATGTGAACAGTACAAATATCGCGTGTCGCTTCGTCTATCGCGCGAAATATCGTGCGTCGCTCCGTGTGTCGCTTAATATCGTGTATCGCTTCAAGTGCCGTGTGTCGTGGTCTAAAATTAGGATAATATGAGCGATATTTGAATTATAAAATATCGTGTATCGCTTCGTGTGTCGCGCAAAATATCGTGTGTCGCTTCATGTTTCGTGTGTCGCCCTTTGAATGCGAGACACGACTTTGCGCGATACTCAAAGCGACACACAATAATTTGCGCGATACACAAAGCGGCACACGATATTTTGCGCGATACACGAAGCGACACGCAAAATTTACCACGATATATCGCCTTTTGGGCTACCTACACAAGGGAGATATTTCGTGGTTCATTCTCGCGCGTCACTTCACGAATCGCGCAAAATATCGTTTGTCGCTTCCTGTGTAACGCAAAATATCATTGATCGCTTCGTGTGTCGTGTGTCGCCCTTGATGAAAGAAGTCCGAGATTAGAGATGGCACTTACCGGATTCCGTAAGTCACTGTAGGCTTAGTTTGTTTAACGTAGTTTCACACATTGCTATTGAACACGCTCGGTTGTTTGTTTTGCGGTTAACATAGACACGTAAACTACTGAAATGTGTTAAATAATACACGTTTACGCTATAAACTATTTTTGTGTGCAATTAAATCTAATTTGCTCAGCATTTCTTTAATACCAAAATGCGTTTATTTTACATGCTTTAAACAGTTTATAAATAATATTGTGCATATTTTTCCATTTGTCTTGTATGACTTCTGTTTATTATTATTTAAACATAACTTTGAAATATACTTTTTATCAATATTTCCAGCAATGTTAAGCGGCATAACACATAGAATGCATTTAAGTGCTTAAATGCTTCACAAAATATAAAACTGGATCCAGAAGCAATTGGAGAATGAATGAAAGCAATCTTATCCTAACTTCTTTGTCGCGAAATCGATGATTCGATTGAACGTTACTGTTGATTAGGCATCGCATGCTTTAATACTTGTTACGCCTGCTGAAGTATTCGTTTGGCCGAAATTATAAAACAGAGGAAACGGCGTTTATCCTGTATACTTGACCAGAAGGTGATTTTATTATATAAGACTAATTGTTGTGAATTTAAATAACCGTTGCCGGTTTCCAGAGTGTTCGTGCCTGGAGCCTAACATGTCCGTCAATCTCTTGGAAGTGGTTTTGAGATTTTGTGTTTGTTGCGCTTTTGTTAAGCTCTCGAAGTTTTAAATGCCTACTGAACAAACTGAAGGGCCATCGCACGGGTGAAATCAATTCATAGTATAGTGTACACAAGTTTTTGTTCTTTTTCACACCTGAGAATTAGTATAATATTAAACATGCATTTAACAATATTAACTCTATAGACTAATCCAAGAAAGTGAAACATGGATCAAGATGTTGTACCACTGTAGCCCACTTTTATGTTATAATCGTTTATACAAAATATCCAACGCACTGTAGTGAAGTTTCAGTAAGTCAGGTTTAAAACCAAAGAGCGCTCATAGGGTAAAACGTCATTAAAATCAAAGTGGAGTTTAACAGCACTGTCTCTATAACTATCTTATTCGTGAGTTCAATCTTGCTCGCTGTTTTTTTTTTCTCAAAAAGATGTCATAGATCATTCTTGTGTGTAATATAATATGTTTCGGTGATATGAATTGTTTTGTAAATCGAATTTCCTTCACGAAATTAAATTCGTAATGTAATAGGAATCTAATATTACGACGACATATTAATTTATTGGCGATTGCAAATAAAAAATATTTGTTGTAGTTTAAGCACGTCTAAAATGGAGCTGTTTATATTATTTATAGAAAGTTATCTCTATAGAACCGATAGGGTGCTAAACAGTGAATTATTGTGTTTTGCAATTTGATTCCATTTTGTGGATGGTTTAAACTGACAGGATGTACGTTTTAAGATATTGATCGGCCGAGTGTTTGGGATGAAAATGTATTAATCTAAAAACATCGGTTGTGTCCATTTAAAAAAGGACTTTAAAGCCAGATCAGTTAAATTTAATTTAAACAATTTGTGTGATGTTTAGTGGCACACCACTCCTAGAATTCATATGTGAATATACCGTGCACTGCAGTTAGTGGAAGTTCTGAACAAGTCTAGAATTCATGTGGATGAAAATTCCAATTCAATACTCTTAACAAAGCACATGCTGCTCCTCATTAAAGCATTAATAAAGTACCGGTGTATGCTTGTTTGCTATGCCGGCCTCAGTTTTTATAACAAGTAGTTCTTGATAAATCTTTGCATATGTTTAGACTGTAGTTGTTGTTTGTTTTGTTACGATATCGTTCATTCTTGTAATTTTCTATGGTATAACTAATGTTCAAATTTAAACTCAGACTTCACACTTCAACCCTAAAATAAGAAAACGTGGATTATTGTACATATACGAAATATTTTACCAGGACTGCGCTCAGTGTAGAGTTGTATTTTTCTCAAACCTTAAATCTGTGATGCGCACGGATGTATGTGTGTGTGTGTTTACATATTTAGAACTATCTCATAATTTCACCATGTTCATGAATGTGTATGCGTGTATACACACTTTCGACAGAAAATAAAACAATCTGGAAAATAACTTAATGTTATGCATAAAAGCCGATATAATTTATCATGACAATTAATACATCGATGATCTGCAAGGCGGAATTTAATTTGTTTACTGAATATCGTTGGGGCCATCGTGGTTACACGTTTAAATCCAGAGGGCGAGAATGCGAGAACGCGAGAGTACGATGGCGAGAGTGCGAGAATACAATGACGAGAGTGCGATAATACGATGACGAGAGTGCGAGGGTGTGAATATACGATGACGATAGCGCAAGAATACGATGTCGAGATTGCGAGAATACGATGACGTGAGTGCGAGAATACGATGACGAGAGTGCGACAATACGATGGCGACTGTACGATATGACTATCGGTTGTCGCCATCGTACTGTCGAATTGTCGCCATCGTACTATCGCGTTGTCGCACTGTCGTCATCGTATTCTCGCCCTCTGGATTTTAACGTGTAACCACGATGGCAATAACGGTATTCCGTAATTTTTAAAAAATACTTAGAGTCGTGTCGACCTGCCCTCGTTTAAAAGTGTGTTTGCCTAAGAATTAAATTACACTTTAGACGCATTCTTTATAATACTATTCATTTTCAATCCGTGTAGTAGTGGATGAAACATGGTAACAAGAAAAGGTAAAAAACAATATAGTTTTATTTATTTTTTTGCTTTGATACGATTTACGAGAAATTTAATTTTGTATTGATTGTGAGTGTTTAAGTACTTGTATGTTGCTTTACTATTTCCCAGATTTACTAAGGAGTATTTTAAACGATAATGTTGCACCCATAATTATTGCAGAATAATCCAAAACATAATTCTATGTCGCGTACCGTGTACAAATTATGTTATAACTAGTGGACAAAAGACAACTATACTGGCATGTGAACAGTTACTACAAAGCCTGAATCATGCAAACGAATACAAACTATACTGATATATCAGGTTGAAGAGTTAATACACATTTCATTAACAAAAACACGCTTTTTTCAGTACGAACTTTATACATTTTTCGGCATTGCTGACTTCTTTTTCTGTTAAAGTTGCGGTTTATAGTCTGCTTCAATATACATCTTCAGCCGACTTCGACATTAACCCCCCGATCACTGGGATTTAAGTCGTCCGTTTGCATATGGCGCACCAGGCAGCCACGGCAGATGGACTTATTTCCCTCACAGGTACCCATTTATACACCTGGGTGGAGAGGAGCAAGCGTGGGATTATTTTTTTGCTCAGAAAAATCCAGTGCCCCGAGTGGGATTCGAACTAGGAACTTCTCGATCCCTAGACCAGCATCCCACCACTAGAGCACTGTCCCCACTTTTTTGTTATTGCTAGCATACGTATATGTAACCATTATAGTAAACCGTTGTACGCATAACACTTTTAACAGATTTCGGTGCAATACTAAAAGAAATAACCAAACTCGATAATAGTATCAGGGGATAAATTAGTGTTACCGCGCATAGTCTTGTATTCAAGACAAATACACAATACAGGGGGACACATCAAACGAATTGCGACAAATAAAGATACATTATAACTTGGGTAATACGTTAAGAATGTAAAGCATCGGGGGTTCAACCTGTTTAAAGGGTTGTTGACCATCGACCTTTACCTATGACTATTAAAAGGCTGATAGTATATGCAAGTTTTCTAAGTGCGTGATAAAGTAGGAACACACAACATTAAAATTAACCGTTATTCTAAAGAACCATTCCCAAATCCATAGGTAGGTTCCGTCCATAATTATTGCAGACTATTAACCTTAGTTAGACTCTGTTCATACGTATTGCAGACTATTTATCTTTGTTATGCTCCGTCCATAAGTATTGCAGACTGTTAAGTTTAGTAAGTCCCCTTCTGTATTTATTGCATACTAATAAACTTGTAACGTAACAGCATATGCATATTTTTATTATTGTTATAAAATGCATATTATGTTATATAGCAATTTAATTACAAATAATATTAATAATACAGATAATATTAATGACATGATATAAATTTACAAGTACAAACTGGTCCAGAATGTTTGAAGGTTTATTGTTAGCAAGTAGGAACACGAAATATCCGTGCATTAGAAATCAAAATCTGGAGACTGAAAATTTAACAAGCCATTTAAGTGATATTATCTTATATAACTATTGAAATATGCCGACTTTATTAACATTAATCGAATAAACTTGCATCATCGTGTTTGCCTGGTTGCATTGATCATACAAAATGTGCGATGGGAAACATGATTTTATTGAATTATAAGAGTACATTACAAATTCATATCACATCCAGAATGATTGTTCGATAAGTGTGTAAATACCTGAATAATTTTGTTTATCCAGGGTGTCAGTAATTCAATACATTTAGAACTCAACCAATCGACAACAAGCACGTGAAGAAATGGACACTGATGACCAATCGACAACAAGCACGTGAAGAAATGGACACTGATGACCAATCGACAACAAGCACGTGAAGAAATGGACACTGATGACCAATCGACAACAAGCACGTGAAGAAATGGACACTGATGACCAATCAACAACAAGCACGTGAAGAAATGGACACTGATGACCAATCGACAACAAGCACGTGAAGAAATGGACACTGATGACCAATCAACAACAAGCACGTGAAGAAATGGACACTGATGACCAATCGACAACAAGCACGTGAAGAAATGGACACTGATGACCAATCGAAATTGTAAGGGAATTTTATGTAAATTAACCTGTAGACAAAATGTAGATGTTTGGTCAGAATAAGATATTCTGCGGGTAGATTTGAGAGAACTTTGACTTGACACTTAGAATTGTAATTAAAGAATATTTGAATAGAAAATATAATAAATAGTTAGAAACCATTCAGAGACTTATTGTGTTTTTATCATTCAGAGACTTTTGTTTTCCTATTAGGCATATTAGGTGCATTGACAACCCGCTACGTCACAAACTTAGTAACGTTCCGTCCTATTATAATTGCAGACAATTAACCTTAGTAAGGCTCCGTAATTAACTATTGTACACTTATAATCCTAGTAAGGCTCCTTAAATAATAATTTAGGACTTTAAACCTTAGTTAGGCTTCCGCCAAAACTTAGCGCAGACTATTCACCTTAGTTAGGCTCCCACAATAATTATTGAGTACTTTAATTTTTTGTTTTGATCCGTCCATACTTATTGCAGACTAGTATTGATTTCATTCTGTGTAAGTGGGGATGTTATCAATGGCTTATCCATTGAACATATTTCTTTTCAATAGTGAAGCTTCCGGGGTGTCAATGTAAACGGTTGTTATTACTCTTGCAGCTATTGAGCCCCGATAAGTCACAAATATATATTCTAATACATTAACAGAAAAAAACCCATCAGATATACACTTGATCAACAAGTAGTTTTGACCATATTTACCTATATAATATAGTGTCAAAACAACAATACTTGGTGCACAGTATTAAGAGATCTATAAGGTAATCTGGGGGTTTAATATTCTTTGCTTTTTTAATATGTTAGTAATTAGAATATGTTGTATACTATTTTTGCAGATTTTGAGGAACACATGTATCCAGAATATTAAAAAGGTGATTCAAAACTCTAGTAAGGCATTTTTAAGAAAAAAAGTCGCGTTTTTTTAGTTTCAACCATACCTTTATAAAGGTCATACAAATATATTTTGATTTAGCTGATCACAATTACGTATGTCTTTACACAGGTTGAATATTGAGACGTGCAGTTGTACTAGACGCATTTCAATTCAATTAGATTAAAGACATTGCAATGTCTTTATTTAAACATGAGTTTCGTGTTATTATTAAATGTTATTTTAAACGGAATTTCGGTTGTTGCATTACTATCTAATGTACGACAAACAGAAAACATACATACATTCATCTAGCGAAAGACTCCAGAAAAGAACATGGTAATAACAAAACATTTATCTGTTTTTGGTTTGACCACATGATGCTTATTTATCGTCAATTAAGTTCGATTTGTGTTTGTTAGATACTGCACACATTAATTCGTTGCTTTACGATAGATACCTTATTTTTGTCGAACATTCAGGATTTCGATACATTGAAAAAGGTTGTCTGTGATGACCTCTGTAGGTATGTAAAATGAATATATTGTTGCTAAAGTAACAAATTGTAATATATATTTGTCCACTGTTTTTCTTAATTTATTGGCGTGTTATAGGGGGTTATTTATTAGACGCTTTTGTCTATATATATATATTTATATATTAAAAACTATAGTTTGTATTTTTTTAATTGTATATTATGATTCGTAATTTAGTGTGAGTCTTAAGACTGTCTATTGTTTTGAAGACTCGAATAAGCAGTCTGAAATATACTTTTACGGTTACACTTTGACACATTGTACGCTGTCATTTCTTAAAATACTTTCAATTATTTTGTTACTTTATTGTAAAATATCTCATAGTTTTGCCTTCAGACACCACATTGATCCGAATACGTATTCTAGGCAAAGATGTATTAATAAGTAGATGAAAATATTATTGTTAGACTAGATTAACGTACTATAAGATATTTATCATAAATGGCCCTTCTTAATGTGACTTTCTGCCACAAAAAAAAAACTAATAACTTAGGTACTATTTACTATTATGTTCATTTCTTCATTTTTTATTTTCGTACAAAATATTTTTAACAGTAAAACATTTAACATGTTTACATTAAAACGTCTTTAATTTACAATTGTTTTTATTGTATTGCCTGTTAACATCGCAAGTCCGCTATCAATGTGTCCACTTTTGGTCTTCTGGGTATTATTTGAAATAAACTAAACCTAACATAATGTCGATGGGAAACAAGCGGCGTAACGTGGTATAATACTCTTCATTGAGTTTCATTCACGTTTAAATGTAAAGAAACGTGTAATATGTGGAAGTAAGAAATGCAGTGGCATTTTAAAGGACAACAGTTACCAATTTGATGTTATGTTTAGCGTTCACAAGCGTGTAAGTTTGTTTTAACAAACTTAACATATGTTTCACCATATAGAAAATGAAGATGGATAGTGTATACGTAATGCCTTAAACAACGCATTTACAAACTCCGCAAATGCGAATCAATTAAAACACAAAATTGTTTTAAACTCTGAGCTCTACAATTTCTGTTTTATTTGTTTGTTTTTTTTAGTTATTGGCATTCTTTTTTTTTATTAGAATAGGGGCTTTTACCAGTGCCAACAACTTACTAGATCTTATCATTGTGAATTGTATATTTTGTCTTTATAATTAATATTTTGTATTGCTCTTTTAAAATGCGTATCAGATCATTGTTTAATTAAAAGATTATACATAATAATAGAATATGATAACATAAATATTGTATGATTTATCAACACCCATTACGATATAAACATTGCGCTTCAGTTCATATTACATTTAAATATTTCTTTAAGAAACTAAAATATGATACTTAGTATTTATATTTGTGAATGTTCACATACTTCCATGGTCATTTAAAGATTGGTGATTAAGGTTTAACTGACTAAATTTGTCCTGACTTATTTGCAAGTTCCAAGATTTAAACGGGACGCTAAACATATAATACAATGTACATGACCTTATTATTCAACATCAACGTTTAGTTTTACGATCAAAGAATGTGACATGCTACTTACGAAAAGGATCTTCTACAGTCGCGTGTCGACAGCACACGCATTGGACAAGATCGTATATGTGCCAACATATGTTTAGAGGAGGACATATAACAGGTCTCATTCCGTACTCCTTCAGTATGAAGTATCGCTGATAACACCACAGCGATTCCGATCGCTTATGAATAACCGTAAATGTGTGACTAAAAATGTGAATAGGCATTTAAAATTAACGTACTTGCTCTTGACCACAAACAAACACGTATACAACATCAAAGCATTTCGAAAACTGTAAAATTGTATGTATGTATTATTAAATAAAGAGGTATATTATTCTCTGTAAAGGCATAATTGAAGTACATGAATATAATATTAATTTCAACAACTTTCAAGTGTTTCGACATATGCTAAATATACCTGAACATAGCAATCAGAAGGTTGAGAAGCAGTATATTGGTGAAAAGCATATAGATCCCCATCATGATTGGAACCACAATCTGTCCAGTTTTGCTTGGGCAACGCGGATATATTCCGTTTGTCCAAAGCCTAACATCTGTTGTGCAATCCACAGAACCTGTTTGGAAAATGATAATTACCAAATCGATTCTACTGCGGTCAATTTCCATGATAAAAATTCATACCTGTAGGCTTTAGGTGCTTGGCAGTTCATGATATTATTAGTTATAATATACATTGTACAATCATATTATACACAAATTTAGATTTGTTTTGGTGACACATACATACCTGCCGTATCTTCTAGAAACAGTTCTCCATAAAGATGCCAGTAAGGCTTTCTTATTATTTGTAGAAATGTTTCCCAGGTAAATTGAGAATCAGGAAAGAGGATGGAGTGCGAGGCAATCGCGTACGATAATACAAACACCACCAAAATAACAAGGAAATACACCAGGTCCTTTAACTGGAACAGAATACACACACGAGTTAAGTGATCCAACATATCTCTTGCTATTGTGAAGAAAACGTAGAGATGCGTATATAAATCTCATATAAACCCTCGCAAACATTGGTTGACGTTAACGAAAAAGCAATGGTAAAAACTTGCGATTAACAACAATTGATTGTTTTTACTGTTTGTTATGAAAGATTGGTAATATGCGAGGGTCAACAAGCTGTTAATGTTGTGCGCCGATGTTTGATAATATCGTAAACACTATTATGATATTTATTATAGTGATATATACTCCAGGGGATGCTGAGACTTAACTTTTAAAATGACATACACATAATTTTGACAAGCACTGTGATTGCTCAGATATCATTGAAGTGATATAAATCGAACGTCACGGATAAGAAGACAATTTTTGTAATTGTTTGAATGTGTG
Source organism: Dreissena polymorpha (assembly GCF_020536995.1). Classification (NCBI taxonomy): domain Eukaryota; kingdom Metazoa; phylum Mollusca; class Bivalvia; order Myida; family Dreissenidae; genus Dreissena; species Dreissena polymorpha. The sequence continues at coordinate 11,658,270 of NC_068362.1, forward strand.
TTATTTGAAGTTTATGAGGTTCGTCCGCGCCTTAAGCTGCTTTATGTGTGGAACCGACATGTGCTACACCTAATTAAATTTCAAGACTCCCAAACAATGGAAAGTATATATGCAATGTCAAGCCATTTAGTTGTTAATGAACGATTTGAAATGCTAGCGTGATCTTCTGAGGGGGTGGGAGCCGGAGTACCCTGAGGAAACCCCACCTGTCCGGTATGATGACAAACAAGCTCACATGCTTCCGGAAAGGGGATTGAACCACAACGATAGATGGACCGCCCTATGTAATTATATATTTCTATTTCCAAATAAACTCAACATGCATAACATACATATTATATTGATTGCATATTGTAAATGTCATATCTTTTTTTCTAATAATAATTTATTAGCTGTATTGTTTTGTCCAGTTTACTGCAACCATACAACAATACAAGAAGAACACTAATCATTCTCATGTATTGACCCTTTCAGTTGAGTTACACTCGCAGTATCTGTATTCTAATCGAAAAAATAATGCATTTTGCTTGCTGACTTTAAACTTATTTTCCATAAAAAAATATGAACTACTTCTTAAAATGATTTTCTAATATGAGCATTAAAAAATATTGGCAGGTTTTAGACATGAAGTACACAACCGAACTATTAGTGTATTGCGCTATTGCCATGTCGCTACTGATTCTAATATTAACAAGGCATGGTATTTATTATGTAACATTTAGACACGCTTACGAATCTCACTGGATAGACTATTCATTTAGACTAACTAAAACATCTCGCATGCTATGAAGATTTATTTATTTTTTAACGAACTTATCTGTTGATGTTCATTAGTATGTTTAACGTTTGGTCGTTTAATTTTCGCTGTATAACAGCATAATGACATAGAACGTCTCTCACAATTTTACTGACTTTACATTCACCGACATATAACCAAGCTATATAACGTGATGAATTCATGTTAAGATACTGTAAATAATGTATCATAAACGAAGCTCGGATGAGCTTCTTCGAACTCGGTTATAAGAAGAAATTCGGATTAACTGTCCAATGCTCGAGTTACTGAGGTAACCGTTTCCGTGTTACAGTAACATTATGGATGTAATACTATCTGGCGTACAGGGCTTAATTTAAAACATTATACAATAATATAATAAATACATATAACATCACGTACCATTTGTTGAATCATAATAAGTTTGGGACCAAGGACATTTTGAACAGAGAAGATGTGGTCTGAAGAAGAACGCTACAAAATCGACAGCAAGCACGACTCTGGGCCAATCCAACGCGTCTTGAAAGTGTTTGAATCGCAGTACAAATCCGAAAATAAACATGGCGATTGTACACATATCAATGATATTCCATCCATTCGAGAAGTACTCTTTTTTCTTATTCGACGTAGCCATCTGGAAACATATCACACATGAATACGTGTATATGGTGAATAAACACATGTATTAGGTATCTGATAGAAAATATGGGTGTACTTTTGATATAGTTGTAATAATGTCTCACGAGCCCTACGGATAAAGAATCAAATCAATATCGGGACTGGATCTGCCAATGCCTGATACGTAGAGTTAAGATTTTGAGAGCTACATTAATGCGCCGAAAAAGCAGCTAAGCATTATTTTACAGAACAATATATTAAAAATAATAAAACATAATTGCATGGAAACTCCATTTCTACATAATTTTCCATAACAATTTTAATGACAACACGTAGATTTTGGATGCATTCCCAACTTAAACCAATACATATATGCATGTTCTGTCCAATCTCGCTAGACGCTCGATTTAAACCTTTATTGGGAAACTGCCCCACACGGTAGGTTTTCAGAAAAAAATGTGTTATTTTAATTGACTCAGTTACAATTAAAGGTGATTAAAAGAAGAAATATTGGACGTATGTACGCAAACGTAGTAGATTATGCTGAATTTAACATCGATATTAAATGGATGATATCCTTATATTTTGGCACATGTAAGATAGTTAAGTGATTAAGTATAATACGTTGATATATCATGATCGAAAATGCAAACTTTCTGGTTAACACACATAAATGATCCCCTGCCGATTAGAGGTTCCTGCGAATTAAAAAATACTTATCAAAAGCCTATTGGATATTCATATAATTTCAAACTAGGTAAAGCACAAGTCTATGATACGATTTACCTGCAAAACCATTCAAATGGATTTCCTTTTACACATAATAGTAGTTCATATTAAAAAAATCAATTCTTTGTTTGAGATTAACGTTGTTAAACATATATTTATTTAAAAACGGATAGATATTTATAAAGTAAAGTCGTTGATTATATTAAAGTTCAATAGTATTAGACCTCAAATAAATTCAACAAATACATTGCCTATTGCATCGAAGTTTATTTTGGTTTGTGCTTTGTAAGTCATGTTTTATCTTCAATAAAATAAAATAATTAATATAATGCAGCCATTAAACTGTTATTATTTGTTGTTTTCTCTACAGTGTGCGTTTTAGATCACAACGGAAAACACGATTTGTATAATTTTATCTGTGGGCCTTCCCCAGCTTATGACATCATATTTTACTAAATACTTTGCTACCCCAATGCGATTAAGATCTTCAGCAAGTGTGCATGCTTTTGACTGTAATGGCTTTTTTAAATCTGTAACCGTTATAGGAAACATAACTTTAGCATAACAGACCATGTGTTACGAGCAAAACAGGGCATGTTATACACACCTTGCATTCGTAGCAGCCGAGAAGTGTAGGATACTAACCTACGCACTTGGAAAAACATAACTAGGCGTAACACCATAAGCCAATGTAGCAATACAAGCTCGGATCAAAACTTTGAAACAAATACTGTGTTATCAAGAACAAGTTATATCTTCAACAAGTGTGCATGCAATGACCGAGCCTTTATGGGATTTTTAACCTTTGTAGGTAACCAATTTTTAGCATAACATACAATATGTAACGAGCAGAGCAGGGCATGCATAACAAACCTTGCATTCGTAGCAGCCGAGAAGAATAGGATACTAACCTACGCATTTGGAAATCAAAGTACTGAAAGTACTGGTGTGACGATGCTTTTGAAGAGGATTGATATAAAAGCATCAATTTAAGTTTATCTACATCACAACAATTGTGCATGTGGGAACGAAAATTTTTGGTACGAATAAGAATTTGGGTACGAAAATTTTGGGTACGAAAACATTATGCCAAAAACAAAATTTTGGTAGGAAACAAAATTTGGTACGAAAAAAAAATTGGGTACGAAAAAAAAATGGGGCTGAAGCAGCATCGCAAAAATAGGTTTTAAAAAAAATCCGGAAAGACAGTTGACGCACAATTACGCCTTACCCTCATGTTTAAGTTAAAAAAATACACACAAAATAAGAAACAAAAAAGCCTGTGCAGTCAGCCTGTGCGGACTGCAAAGGTTAATCCAGGACGACATTTGACGCACAATTATTCCTAACCCTCATGTTTTAGTCAAGAACTAAAATAAAGAAAATAGCCTGTGCAGTCAGCCTGTGCGGACAGGAAGGCTAATCCGGGACGACATTTTACGCACAATTATGCCTTACCCTCATGTTTTAGTAAAATAAAAATAAAACAAATAGCATGAACAGTCAGCCTATGCGGACTGCACAGGTTAATCCGAGACAACTTTTTACGCACAATTATGCCTTACCCTAATGTTTTATTTAAAAAAAATAGCCTGTGCAGTCGGCACAGGCTAATCCGGGACGACGCTTTACGCATAATTATGCCTCACCATTATGTTTAATTCCAAAAATAGCCTGTGCAATCAGACTGTGTGAACTGCACAGGCTAATTCGGGACAAAACTTTACGCACAAGCATTATTCCCAGTTTTCTCAGAACAAGGCTCAGAACATATGACATATATGGCAATCTGGTTATATGTTTTATTATGATGTATCATAGAAATCAACACTTGTGATAAGAATATTTATTTGTCAATTGTTACAAATTTTAATAAACATTTTCTTCTGCATTTGCTTATTGTTGTTTCCCATATTTCAATGATAATAAGTGAGGTATGCCGAATGGAAAAATTGCGCTAACTCAATCGGACTCTTTCGGTCTTCTAGGTAGGTGGCCATTGTGAATTTTTGTTTCATGGTATGATAACTTAGACGAGATGCTGAAGTAGCATCGTCAAAAACATAACACGGCGTAACACCATTAGCCAATGTAGCAAGCCATGCTCGAATCAAAACCCCAGCGGTGTCGTAACGAAAGTTTGCATTACACAACATACATTTATTACTTTGTTATCGAGTACGTGTTATATCTTCAACAAGTCTGTATGCAATGGCCAAGCCTTTTTGGGATCTGTATCCGTTGTAGGAAACCAAACTCTGTCGTAACAGACCAAATGTAACGAGCGCAACTGGGCATATAGACCAAACCTTGCATTCTTAGCATCCGAGCAGTGTAAGATCCTAAACTTAGCTATTGAAGAAACAAAACTCGGCGTTACACCACATGCCTGTGTAGTCACGACCCAAGCGGTATAGTCTCTGTTGCAGCCTTATTCTAGGCAGAAGCCTAAGCGGATAAGCAATGTTTGCAAATCACCCACAGTTTATGATAAAAAAGCAGTTTACTTTGCGTTAAACTATTAACAAGTTATACGCGTACGTGTTTGAATGTTGTGTCCCATGAGTAGTCATAATGTTTTAAAAGCACTAATGCGATGGGCGATAATTAACCATTCATTAAAAACTTGTTTCCAGTATTCTATTATTGTGTTTTACTGAAACGTTCTTTTGTATTCGGTACATAATTCCCCAAGATAAAGGATAAATTTTTCAAATATAATGTAAACTATAAATTATAGACTATTTTCAAACAAGGGCTGTGTGTAAAACATGCATGCCCCCCATATGGGCTCTCCGTTGTAGTGACAGCCATTGTGTGAATATGTTTTTGTCACTCTGACCTTAACCTTTGACCTTGTGACCTGAAAATCAATAGGGGTCATCTGCCAGTCATGATCAATGTACCTATGAAGTTTCATGATCCTAGCCAAAAGCGTTCTTGAGTTATCATCCGGAAACCATTTTACTATTTCGGGTCACCGTGACCTTGACCTTTGACCTAGTGATCTGAAAATCAATAGGGGTGATCTGCGAGTCATGATCAATCTACCTATCAAGTTTCATGATCCTAGGAATAAGCGTTCTTGAGTTATCATCCCGAAAGCATTTTACTATTTTGGGTCACCATGACCTTGACCTTTGACCTAGTGACCTCAAAATCAATAGGGGTCATTTGCAAGTCATGATCAATGTACCTATGAAGTTTAATGATCATAGCCATTAGCGTTCTTGAGTTATCATCCGGAAACCATTTTACTATTTCAGGTCACCGTGACCTTGACCATTGATATAGTGACCTGAAAATCAAAAGGGATCAACTTTGAGTCATGATCAATCTACCTATCAAGTTTCATGATCCTAGGCATAAGCGTTCTTGAGTTATCATCAGGAAACCATTTTACTATTTCGGGTCATCGTGACATTGACCTTTGACCTAGTGATCTGAAAATCAATAGGGGTTATTTGCCAGCCATTATCAATCTACCTACGAAGTTTCATGATCCTAGGCATAAGCGTTCTTGAGTTATCATCCGGAAACCATTTTTATATTTCGGGTCACTGTGACCTTGACCTTTGACCTAGTGACCTGAAAATCAATATGGGTCATCTGCGGGTTATGATTAATCAACCTATCAAGTTTCATGATCCTAGGCCTAAGCGTTCTTGAGTTATCATCCGGAAACCATTTTACTATTTCGGGTCACTGTGACCTTGACCTTTGACCTAGTGACCTGAAAATCTTAAATGGTCATCTGCGAGTTATGGTCAATCTACCTATCAAGTTTCATGATCCTAGGCCTACGCGTTCTTTAGATATCATCCGGAAACCATTTTACTATTTCGGGTCACCGTGACCTTGACCTTTGACCTAGTGACCTGAAAATCAATAGGGGTCATCTGCGAGTCATGATCAATGTACCTATGAAGTTTCATGATCCTAGGTCCAAGCGTTCTTGAGTTATCATCCGGAAACCACCTGGTGGACGGACCGACCGACAGACCGACCGACCGACATGTGCAAAGCAATATACCCCCTCTTCTTCAAAGGGGGCATAAAATATGTCAAAATAAAAAAAAAATTGGGAGGGGGGTGGGGGGGGGGTAGGGGGGTGGGAGATGTAGGGGGAGTGAGAGAGGGGTATAATGTGGGGTGTGGTAATTTATTACTTGTTAAAAAAAAAATTGGGGGGGGGGGGTGGGAGGTAGGGGTGGTGGGGGTAGAGGGGACGTGAGAGGGGGTATAATGTGGGGTGGGGTAATTTATACGTTGTTTTAAAAAAAAAAAATTGGGGGGGGGGGGGGTAGGGGGGATGGGGGTAGAGGGGGCGGGGGTGAGAGGTGGTATAATGTCGGTTGTGGTAATTTATAAGATGTTAAAAAAAAATATTTTTTGGAGGGGGTGGGGGGGATAGGGGGGAGTGAGAGGGGGTATATTGTGGGGTGTGGTAATTTATTAGATGTTTAAAAAAATTGAGGGGGTGGGGGGTTGGGGGGTGGGGGTGGGTGGGTGGGGTTTAGGGTGGGGGGTGTGGGGGTAGGGGGGAGTGAGAGGGGGGAATAATGTGGGGGTGTGGTAATTTTAGCATTTTTTCACAAAATGGGGGGGGGGTGGGGGGTAGGAACTCTGGGAACCTGGGTGTGGGGGTGAGCGGGAGGTATAATGTGGGGTGTGGTAATTATAAGCGTTTAAAAAAAATGAGGGGGGGGGGTGGGGGTGGGGGTTGGATGTGGGGTTAGTGGGAGTGAGAGGGGGTATAATGTGGGGTGTGGTAATTATAAGATGTTTAAAAAAATGGGGGGTGTGGGGGGTCTGGTGGGGGGTGGGTAGGGTGGTGGTAGGGGGTAGAGGGGAGTTAATGTGGGGTGGGGTTATTTATCAGATGATGTTTAAAAAAAAATTGGGGGGGGTTAATATCCTCTATTCATAAAACATGAAATTTAAATTTATTGCATTTGTTTCCTCTGTATATAAGAAAGATATAATAGTGTATTACCTCCCCTGCCCTGTTTATATTTATATTAATCAACAAAATTAAACATTAACACAATATTTAATATACAAAATATACAAAAAAACTCATATTCTGATAATATTTTTACTGATCCACTGTATTTTACTAAAAGGATGATGTTTCATTGGACTGATAATTATAGATTTAGTATTACAGACCAGTTGCTTCAGTAATAGTGTTCAGAGTTTGCCCTGTTGGCCGCGTATGCATTCTTGAGTTATCATTCAAAACCATTTTACTATTTTGAGTCACCGTGACCTTGACCTTTTACCTGGTGACCTCAAAATCAATAGGGGTCACCGGCGAGTCATGATCAATGTACCTATGCAGTTTCATGATCCTAGGCCCAAGCGTTCTTGAGTTATCATCTGACAACCACCTGGTGGACGGACCGACCGACATACCGTCATGAGCATAGCAATATACCCCCACTTCTTCGAAGGGGGGCAAAATAAATCATAACGTCGGAGATTCTAATGTTTTGAAAACAACGTTTAGGCATTTGGCGATTGTTTTGTATATTTCTCGTGTATTGACGTGCATAATGTATGTATAATATAGAGCAGCAAAACAACATATTCTTCGAAGATTTGTAGTGAAACAAATCGGGTTATCGCTCTGGTGGTTTATGTTATGTATCGAAACTATCATGTTGGAAATTACCTCACACAACACAAATTACCGATTAATGGGGTTGTCAAATATTCTACTAGTACTTACATTTTTTTTACACATACCCATTGTATTTGTGTTTTTTTACTCTATTGTTTACCTGTCTTATTTCTTCTCCCAGTATAGCCAATACCCATGCCATCAATACATATTCCAAGTTCGAGATTGTTGATGCGAGATCAAACAGCAGTACGAACGCGAAAAGGCTCAGAAACATCACATGCGATATCTGTTGATCAGCAAGGTATTAGATACAATTGATAATAGACACACGGTATGTTGCCATTACAAATTATTGTCTTTATAAATTTATGTTCATGTATAGTTTATAATGGAAAATGAAAGAGGGTCATATGTTTGTAATAAGTTATCGTTGAAAAAATCGCCTTAACCATAATCAGCACTAAACAATTCTTAATAATTGAAACCAGGTTTAGATAATGTGAGTCCACAATAGTGCATGAAGTATAAATACTTGTAATAGTATAAATATGCATACCAAATTATACGCAAGTTTTGTTTTTGGAGCTTGTAAGAAGTCCTTGATCTTGCCAAGGTTTGCACAGATCTTTTTCGGTGCTGTTCGTTCCACTGGGTTGTCCTGGGTCGTACTTTTGTCCGTTTTGTAATTCAATAATTTTAGCGATAACGCTGGACACATTATACAAGATAAAAACTGAAATAGCAAAGCATAAACAGATTTAATTATCAAAATAATTTCAGAATCAGATTCAACAATATTGGATGCTAATAAAGCAATGGTTGTTCTTATAAACATATACAATAAGCGAATACATTAACAAAGTTTACACAAGAAATGCATACATACTCACATATCTGTCGTGGCTAATTATGTTAATACATTCAATTTGTTAAATGTTTTTGTTCATGTGTATGTATATATTATATGTGTATTGATCTCATCAAAAACATCACGCCATCGTTTTTCTTTGTATTTCCAAACAGGTTTAGGAGCATATTGAACTTCTTTTATATTGCGTCTTGTAAGGACGATACACGTAGAAGATCTTTTCCAGGCAGATAAGTGTAAAAATGTCGCTAGAAATCTTATTTGGACATATGTGAAGCGTCTTTAATTGGTATTACAATTAAACGCATCACCCGAGGCCAATTTAAATATATATTTACCGCACATTTGGTTTGTGTGTAGTATGCGATGTGATGTTTGAAAACTGACTTTTATTTTGTATTGTGATTCTGTTAACAAGGAATGTTTACATGCACGACAATATCAATGTCAAATGATGATTAAATATTTTAACAAATGTAGTTAAAACCACAATCGCAAACATAAACACGCTTAGCATTAGTTGAACTACTTTTCATATTACATAATTTCTTAAGCAACATGTATGTGAATACTATGCACTAATAATTTTTGGGAAAAAAATTTAAAAATCAGAACGTAAAAACTCTATCTTTCTTAAGTACTCGATTGGTGTAGGTGCATTTGTTTAGATGGCAATAGGAAATTACCATAACTATATACGGGTTATTTAAAAATGTGCTTTATGGTTTAAGAACATATACATTAACTTCGTAAATAATTAAAAACAAGTTTTTTATAAAATGGATTACCTTCAACGTAGTTGTATCCTCGAGTTTTCCATTCCAAACAGTTCCAAACAGATTGCGGACTGCTAGCTGGTCAAGGAAATTCATTTGTTTCGATTTTATAGCCAATTCGATGCATGTCTTCTGCCAAAATGGTATCTCTAGCGTTAATATCCGATTCGTGGCTGTGTCATCACTCTGGGCACATTCGTTTAGAATACCCGTCGCCACAGCAGATGATTTTCTAAATGAAAGTGCACATCAATTAACGTCAATTCCGTTTGGTATTAAATGAGAGATAGTATCTTTAACGTGCCATGTATACGCAAGTTAATAACAGTACCAACCTTCCTTTAACTGGAAGTCTTGGCTGTGACATAATAATGTATGTTGAAATTCTGACGTACATAAACACTTGCGAACATTATAATTAAACAAGCTGGAGTAACAACAATGTTTAACAAGCATTGAAACATATATATGCTTAATTATTGCATTATAAACAAATGTCATAATACATATTGCTTATCCCACAATTTATGGGTTTTATTTATTGTGACCACATGTTACACTGTTGATTGCAAAAACAAAAACCAAGTACATTAAATGCATAGAGTCAATTTGTTTTTAAATTTTGCTACGCATGAAACATCCGAAAACAAATGTGTTATTGGATTCACAAACACACACACACACACAAACGCACGCACGCCCGCACGCACACACACACACACACACACACACACACACACACACACACACACACACACACACACACACATACACACACGCACTCGCACGCACGAACGCACACACACACACACACACACACATATATATATCTGCCTCTCTCCCTCCCTCTCTCCCTTCCCCCTCCCCTCCCCCTCCCCCTGCCCCTCCCCTGCCCCTCCCCTCCCCCTTCCCCTCCTCCTCTCCCACTCCCTGTCACTCATAAATGCTATTATCTTTAGTTTTTATAAATACTTTATATACAAAGAAGCGCTGTATATGTCTTCAGAAGTATATATTCATACTTCATGTATTTCTGAAGTTCAGTCTTTAGCACTTTGTCGTCTGTTTGTCGTTCCACAGCCTTCAACAAATTATAAGTTATCAGAGCCATGGCGATCGGATTCTGAAAACAATAAAACTGAAATGTGAGGTCAAATCCTTCCAACACAATATGCATAAGCAGTTAATATCCATTTACTATAATATATACAATATTAATATAGCGTGGGGAGTTAATCTAAACGACATGTTAACTTAAAGATTGATTCAGTTTTCGATACCAATACGAAAATTCCCCTTGTAGAAATTGCTAAACAAACATCCCCATGGTAATATGAATACCATGTAATTTGCAAAGATATACACAATATAAATTTTAATTTACCACACAGAAAAAAAATACGACATACTTATATTTGTGAATAACACAACTTTTGTCCAGCTACGTAAATGATTGCATGTTTAGTCCAAAAAGAATAACAGCGTGATAAAAATAGTGATATACATGTGAACGATAGTTTTTATGTTTGTTGCTTTCAGTTGCTGATATACCACTTGACACACGGAATAGTAAACAAATGTTTGTCAAGTCTCAGTGGCATTAAGGTCCCATAGTGGTTGCATTTAATTGAACTGAATTATTACACAGTGTATAACGATTTATTAGAGGTCGAAAACACAGATGGATTGACGATCATATTGAAGAAGACACTTACGACAATGCTTTTAATCGCAATTGATGTATAGTTATAAATCGACAATTGGTATGTTTTCGCGTACAAGCTTAATCAATGGTTGTTTATCATAAAAGTAAGCTATTACCAAACATAAAATGGGTATTGAAAAAACATCCAAAGTCAAAATTAGCGTTCTCAAGCTAGTATTCACCAACTATCGTTTATATGTTTGCAAAGTTTAAAATATGTATTTTATTACGAACTCTTGTTTAGAAATAAAGTTCTTTACGGTGTGTTTACGTTCTGCCTAGCCCGTGTGTAAAAACCTAAAAACCCCGTTGATCCTTCACCTTGCATACAGTAAAACAAAACGTTATTAGAGCAACCACAACAAATTCCAACGACTCGCAACGATATAATCCCCCTGCGGTTACACTTTCAATCAACAGTACAATCTTATCAGATATATACACCTTATTAGTTTATAACTTATATAATCAGTGCAATTGCCTACATTATCATTATTCATTATGTATACCGTACACAGGCAAACATGAACGAAAAATGAACACAAAAGATGAAACATAAACCTAAATTTAAATCGATCGTGATTACGTAGTTTGTAATGGAGACAATCATACCATGATAAATCTCGGAACATGCAAAATGCAGGCGTTGACTTTTTTGCAGGGTGAAACCATAGCAGTCTGTTCGTTCCCGACCCTCACACGCACCCACATGCAATAAGTGTTTTTCTTAAATCAGACACAGAACTGCAGATATTTGTGAAAGTTTCAAATTTGAGAAGAATTTCTAAAGATTTTAAGCCATTTGATCATGTGCCTTAAACATGTGCTGCAATTATAACTAAAGTTGTAAGTGAATCCAGATGTAGCTGTGATCATAGCAAGACTGATGGGTGATGGTTGCACTTGTGCAATTGTAAAAAAAACACATTAATTTAATGTTACATTTTAAAGAACGTACTACTGAATCAGAAGTCACATTATGTTACTTTAAGAATGTTAAATCGAAATGTATCTCAAGAATTCGCTGAACGTCTCTTATAATAAAAACTGGTTTTTTGTAATGAAAAATAAAAAAAAAATATTTTTGTTGTTTAAACAATTATTAATGAAATATCATCTTACCAATAAGGCCAAAGGCTTAAGGTCATTTACCTGAGACCATAATTAACTGTTTTGATCAGCTCTCACGCTCGATGTTTCACAAAGTATTTTGAACTCGACCAATTATCATTAGAAAAAATGTTATCAGCAAGTTTCATTATGGTAAAAACTCACCTAGTATTTGATAACACGTGGACCAGTTCAAACTCCACTGAGATATCTTAGAACAAATATTCTGACAAAGTTCGTGAAGATTGGACACACATGTGACGTTTAGAATGTTTTTTTAATGGGAGGTAATTTTAATACATTACAATCCAAACCCAGACAAAAAAAAACTGCAAAGCAGGTAGACACATAAAAAGCAGAAATAACATAAACTCCATAAAATACGTCGCTGTCGTTCTCAAACCTCGTAGCTTCAAAATGTTCAAAATATTTGTTTCGTCTTTTCCGAATATATTAAGTCTGGCGCGTGTTTTGTGCTATATATCGTAGCTCTACGCCAATCAGAGCCCTTGAAAAAACCACGTGACGAAATGTTGTAGAATGATTGTTGGCTTTTTTTCCCGGCGAAAAGTCGTAGCGACGCCATTTCTCCTATAGGTACGTCGTTTCGTTTGGACAAATTTGACAAAAATGTTTTTTTTTTTTTTTTTGCAGCTACGAGGTTTCCTATCAGGACGAATTGTCGTACCTCATAAAAATGACAAAACTGTGGTGACAAAATATCGTAGCTACCATGTCTGACTGTCAGTATGACTTATCAGTATGACGTACGCGTCTACGGCTTATACCGTATTTTGCAGCTTCATTTGTTTGGTATTTTTACAGAATTTTTTAAGAATAAAATTGTAAAGCTAGCAAAAGCGTCTGCAATCAACGAGTTGCTAAATCACACTGACACGTTATCGATCTTCTCATTCGCGCACGGAGGTTGTATGATGTGATAGAAATAGTTTAATGATTTTATTAATTTTCATAGATTGATTGATTTTTATATAACGCTAAATGAACTGGAAGATATCTAGCAAATATTCATTGTATTGTGTATATAAGTATATTTAATGGTTGATTTATTGATGTAAATTTGGACCAAGAAAACCATTACATATTTCTTCAAGATATTGCAAAATTATCAAACGATGATGGAGACACATACCCCGACCATTTGTCCGATTTTGAATGCTCTCAAGCATTGAAAGACATAAACTTGTTTGGACCGACAAAAAACAATACTTAATCAGTTCAATAAATAATTCATTTGAAACAGAAACTTTAACCGAACTTCAAACACAAGGTCTTATTTCACTAAAGATATTACATTTTTAATAATTGGCGACCAGTCTCTTTGTTAAACGTTGACTATGAAATAGCAAGTAAATCTGTAGCTAGAATTAAACCTTTTCATAAAAAAACGTATAACTACGAACAAACGGGATTCATAAAAGGGAGATATATTGATGAATGAAGTCATTGATAAAATAAACGATGCCGATGAAACAGGAATGATCTTTGTCTCTGATTTTCAAAAAGCCTTTGAAAGTTTAGACCGTAATTGTATTTATAATGTTAAGATCGCATGGGGTTCATTCAATCTCTAATATAGTGGGTGAAACTGTTTTATATTAATGCAAAATCTTGTGTTATTAATAATGGGTATTTCTCTTATTTCTTCGACATCAAAAAGGGAGTGAGGCACGCCTGCCCCTTTTCGCCCTATCTGTTTTTCATATGTATTGAATTACTAGCGAATTGTATAAGACATGATACAAAAAAAGGAACTTACATAGACAATATCGGACTCAAACAAACATTATTTCTGATGATGCCTGTTTTCTGCTTGACGGCAGTCAAAAGTCATTTGAATATTTAATTATGACCCTTGACAAATTCACAACTGAATCAGGTTTAAAATTGAATAACAATAAATGCTCTGTAATGAAACTATGTGCATTTATAAGGAGAAAATACAAAAATGTCCACATTAAAAAAAAATCATTGAGACTCTAAAAGCGCGACCACACTTGAGATAATAATACACAACAATACAAATGTAACGGCTGAACACAATATATGTACAAAGAATCAGGAATTTGAACACTGTTAACACAAATGGAAAAAATGCAATCGTTCACCTATAGCAAAAATCACAGTTATCAAAACTTTTCCATTGACAAATCGAATATACCCATTTACAGTTTTAGAAGGACCAGATGACAATTAAATTAAAACTTTAAAAACAACTATGTTCACATTTGTATGGAACGACAGGATTAAACGTGATCAAATTATACAAGAATATAAAAATGGCGGTTTGAAAATAATTGATATAGAAAGCTCTATGGATGGTTTCAAAGCTTCTTGGGTTAAAAGATTTATACACCGACATGAATAAAAAATAACGAAATTATACAGTATTTTTCTGGAAAGCTATGGAAATTATTTCATTTAACAAAATAACATTAAACCTGACGATATAGACACACTAAAATTCGTTCAGTGTTCTTAAAAGACAGATATTAAAGGTCTTGAATAAGGTCTACACACAAAATTACATAAAAGTTTGGAAAATAAATAATTTGGAACAACTCGTTTATACAAACAATCATGTAGAACAAATATATGACTATAGAACGAGGCAATTTTATAGTTTTGATCAATTACAAAACTTGTACGGGTTAAATAACAGTGATTTTCTGAAATACTATTGTCTTATAAAAAGTGTGCCACAAGATTGGAAAGAAAAGCTGAAAACTGAAGACATAAGTTATCAACCACCTGCAAATTTACTTTCATCGGATACAGAGTCAACTAAAATCTGCAAATTAGTATACCAAAAAGTCGTACTGACGAAGCAAATCAATCTAATCATGGCCAATCCAAAATGGTATTTATGTTTTGATAAAGAATTTGAAACGAATAAACTGTTTACTCACCCGTTTATACTGACCCATGACACGAAAATAAGAATTTTTCAGTATAAATATATTATGCAAATTGTTCTTAACAAAAAATATTTACTGCAGTGTGGTTCAACACATTCCAATTTTTGCGTGTTTTCAACATCAGAAGATTCAAATATGCATATGTTTAAGGGATATCGTATAATTCAACAAGTTTTGAACAATTGAAAAGTGTATATCGAATTTGCCGAGCATTTCAAATTTTGATTATGAACAAATAAGCTTTCGTAACGTTTCAATTGGCCATTCCAAAGTATCACAGATTGTCAACTTTTTCATATTGTTGGCAAAATTTTATATTTTATAAAAAAATGTATCAGAACAACATTCCCAATATTTATCCGTTTAACACGTATCTTCAGAATAGGCTAAACATTGAGGAGATAATTGCTTTCAATAAAGATCAAATATAAACTTAAAGAACAATTTGAAACAGTTTTTTAACATAAATGTGTGGTCAGAACATGTATTTGTTTGCTTTGATCTATTAGTCGAACAGTATATAATTATGTATATTGATACTGTCTCGTTAATTAATTTCGACAGATGTGTCTATTGCATTGTTTTTTTCTATTTTGTATTGCTATTCCTTAATGTGTGTAATTGTATTGTCACATGCTTTTTCTTCAATGACATCTATTCACCTAGTCTTTTACCCCAAGTGACCAAGTTTTGAACTAAACCATTATATCTATAGGACCATTGCTCTGATCATTTTTCATACACATTGGGCTAGACATATGGTCTCTAGAATGTTACAAATGTTTTCCTTTAATTTTGACTGGTTACGTAGTTTTCGAAACCCACGTGACTCAGTTGTAAACTAGGCAAATAAATAATTGTAATAAAGTTTTCCTTAAGTTTCACGAAGTCTGGAAGATTATTGTGGCTTCTAGAGTGTTCACTATTTTTTGTTTTTAATTTGACTAAGTTACATTGTTTCTGACCCAACGTGACCCAGTTTCGAACTCGGCCGAGGTATCACTTGAACAAATGTTCTCTTGAAGTTTCCTGGTGATTAGACAAGCAATACATACTAGCCTGACTTATTATTAGAAATAAGTGATGTATTAAAATACCTATTTATGAAAGTGAAGAATATTGAAGCATTCGGACGAGTGCAATTAATACTAATATTACGCTGTGTATCAGTTTAGTGGTTCCGCTATTTCGCTTCTCACTCTTCTGTTATACGTTATAACGTAAACCACTTGATTTAAACGCACGCTGGGAACAGTTGACTAGTGTACTATTCCGTATTTAAGTGCTATATAATGAATGCAGTTTAGAAGCAATTGTTTAGAAACAGGAATGTAAACTTATTTACCTCCACCTTTCGCAAAAGTATTTCCGCCAACTCATGTTTACGCATCATGCAAGCCCACAAATACAAGTAATTCCAGTATGGCAAGAACCTGTTCTGGGACTCAATAGACTCAACTGAACCTTGACCACCTTTCTTCTCTTTCTTCTCTCTAAAACATAATACTCTGAAACCATATTTCGTTCAGTTACATTTGTAAGAGCAAAAATTCGTGAATGTTCATGTGTGTTTGTAAAACTGTAAAATGTATGTTTTCAGAAACAAAATGTTATTTAAAAAAAGACCTGTTCTTCTGCGTTGGGTTAGAGGAGACGTCAGGATGAGGCTTCCAATGGTCATACACTGCCTTGTCTGAAGGAACAAGAATTGCACACATATTTAAACATAGTTTAACTACCATATTATTTGGTGCGTAATCTATGATTCGTCTTCGTCTTTAAATTTGTATGGTAAATTCAAGTTTTAGTGAACTTTTAAAATCTGAGAGCCCTGAGTCATTGTATGTATAATAGTCTTGGATATTGAGGTTATTGAAGTTATGTCAAAAACGTAAGCACAGTATGTTCTAACTGTTTTACAAATACCAAATTTTCCTAGCTAGCTAGTTAGATACATTTACCTACATGTCAAGCTTAAAGAGATCGTCAACTTGTCAAGCCTTATGATCTTTGTACGTGAGGGACAATTATTTCATATAAATTCAACGCAGAATCTGTGATTGTTTTAATACCATTTAGTGTAATACACTGAATGAATAAACAATCATTGCTTTTGACAAAGCCAAGATATAATGTCGTTAAAGTTAAGATTTATAGTTTTAGCAATTGCAGTTGTAACTCAAAAGTTAATTTGGTAGGATTATTTCTATTAACGCCGGCTCCGCGAAAACAATGCAGATTCATGAGCAGAATGAACTCGTACATTGCGGATCCATAACGCTGTGCGCGGTCAACGTTAAATTCATTTGGGTCTCAGGTGAGAACCTAAGGGCATTTGTCTATGCTGTTTATATTTAAACACATTCCCCGACTTTTCATTATATATATATATATATATATATATATATATATATATATATATATATATATATATATATATAAGTATCGTATGCACTATGCACCAACGCTTATTGTTATTTTTTTATCTGTCGCTTTAGATTCACAAATACCTTTCTGAAAGGGTCAACGTTAAAACACATATGCGCCTCTAAACGTAAACAGTTGAAACGTTGAGATATAGTTTGGTTTTAAAGTTCACGTTCATACCACTGGTTGTTTTCAGTTAAGATTAAGTTATATAACTCAAACCATTATTGTACAAAATTGTCCTTTAATCTTTAGAAATAACTTGAATTTGTATTTACAACCTCTTCAGGTTTCGATAGATATCGAAATCTTATTGCGGTCGATTGTTAACTCGAACCCGATACCATATTCTCATAACCTAATTTATCGTGCAAACATTTCATAACACTTTCTAACATAATTGGAATATCGCATTTCAATTTTACGTAACCAATATTTAGTAACGCGTCCATGCATAAATATGAATGTTATTTCTACCACAGTCTATTAATATAGCAATATTATATAAATGCTCTGTGGTGCTGCAATAAATCTTTTGCAAGCATAAATATGTACACTTTTGTGTGTTTGACCACACTGAACAGAAATAACATTCCTCGATATGGGTTCCGGAATTTACACTCTCAAAAGACCGTGGGCATCCACCGACTCTCTATTTATTTTATTTGCTTGACATGCAATTACGTGTATTCGTAAAATGTTACATGTTCGTTAGATCTTAAATTCGTCAATTTGTATAAATATCTGATGTAAAGGCCCGGTCGCACAGCCAATTACTGTTTAATCACGTACAAAAAGCTTTGAAAATCTGGTGAACATGGTCTTTAGTGGTAATTTCTGGTCGATTTTGGCTTGGTTGTGCTTTGGTTGTGCTTTGTAATTGGTCTGGCCGTCGGCGACTGTTCCACAGCTGAAACAATGCTTAAGCACGGCTAACCACTCCAGCCATGTGTAAGGCTAGAGGCGTCAGTTCTTGCAAGTGATAAGCCGCAAAAAACACGCCATTTCCCTTGATACCAGCGCGAAACACCCCTCCGATGACCATGCTCTGCCCGTGACAGCCCGCTAAACTTTCGCGTCTTACTGCGTCTTCCAAAGTTTTTATCACTGCCGGAACACGAATTATCACGTGTGATTCACGCGTATTGCACGTCATTACCACGTGTAATACCCGTGGTTGTCCGCGGTATAAAGTGTTGAGCAGTTCAACACTTGTTTCCTCGTCCAAAGCCGTTGCGAGTTTTCCCCGCGTCCTGTCACGTCTTACCATCGACCTAAGCTCGTCTTAAACTCGACATTAACGCGAACAACATCGTCTGCTTCGCGGGATATTAATTTCTGACATGTTGTGGCCGTGATTAAGCCATAAATGATCGTTGTGTGACCGGGCCTTAAGACTGTGCAAGTTTAAGTTCGTTAAACATTTAATTAATGGTTGCGGACGCACCAAAAAATCCACGAAAATAAGTTTCAGTCGAATAGTATTGGTTTCGAAGTATAATTGGCGTATAATCAGAGAAATGCAGAGAAGTAAACCGAACACGTGGGTAACGAGTACCAATTACGATAATCAGAATTCGAGATCACGCCGAAAGGAAAGCAATGAAAACGCTGCGATGGTTCAATCCTTGGACCCGCGGTAAATGACGACGAGGACAGCCGGTTAATTGGAAAGGCGATGTCGAATAGTGAAAACGGCCAAGGATGCATCCACCGAAAGTGAAAATGTATATATAAAAATATAAATATTCTATATAGGAATTTCAAAGGACTTAAGAACTATACACAAGTAGAATGCGTTTTTTATTATACCAAAAAACCGCCCTGAAAGATATTGAACAATGCGAATTATGGCTGTAGTAAGTAATCTTCACGTGGTTACCCATTTTCAAGAAAACAACAGAACCAATCAAAATTATTCACTCGTTTCGGGTTTGTAATGTTGAATAATTTGTAGCATTATCAAACTGTGATTAGTCATTAACGATTACGTATTTTAGGTTTATGTTTTGTCAATAGTGTTAATTTCCTTTATTATGTACTATGTTCTTTTTTAAGTTTTTTTTTATTCATCGAAACATTATAATTTATTATCAAGTTGAGACGTTAACATAAGGTAATTTACTCAAAGTATTTACCCATACGTATGCGAAACTGAAAAGTATAAGCGTACGAGCCTAGAAACTATTTTTACTGTGTTTTCGTGAAACATTGATGCGAGAAATTGAGACATTTATGCTCACCGATAATCTTGAGTTTCTTCATAAACGACTTGTGGACATTTATTAGACCAATATGCAATAATGAAAGTTGTGTTACAGATGGCATTCGTGGTATAATGTGTGTACGTCATGCAGATAGTGGTGCCTTATGTTAAGTGTAGATGTACAAGAACTCATTTTACCCAAAAAAATCAACTTGATACCTCTGCGCTGGGTCATGAAGTATGAATAATAACGTTTTTAAAATGATCCGAGTTATTAAACACGAGCTCAATTTGTTTTCAAAACCTGTTAGACACACGCATTTCGTAGGTAGCAACAATTTACTCATTTGCAGCTATTTATATTAACGGCATGAACACATACGTAAATAACGGCATTCACTTTTTACATGCAGAACATTACGTCGATTTCCATGGAATCAGTCACCGCGTTCGTTACACAATTGATGTTATATATATTTACAACGTGTTCATAAAATTGTGTTATTAACATAAATCTGATAAGTTGCGTGTGTTATTTTCCTCGAAAAAGGCTTCATGACGGACATAACTCAAGTAAACTCTTAGTCATGGATGTGATATGGTTCCATTTGGCAGTGTTTTTTTTGTATAGTATACAAACTATTGCATTAAGATGCGATAATTTACACAAAGTGCATTGTGTTCATCAAATTGAAAAACAAGTATATTTAACTACATACACTATAACTATAGAAACAAGTTGTTAAGCCATATGTAAAGATCTATGGCTTAACTGAGCATGTTCACGAGTGTAACTAAATTTGAATAACAATTTTTTTTAACGTGGATCCTAAGGCCGTTTGGGGTTCGATTCCGACCATTGTGACTTGCTTTTAATCGCTAAATTCATAAATGAATCAAGCCGAATTCCTATAATAATTCGGCATAGTTGGCTGGGCTAAGTACGAGGTCAAGAATGAAATCAACTTGTTCAGACCTCGAGAGCTTTTCCACGGCGATGATCCCGGCTTTAATCATGTTTATGTTTAAAGTCGCGTTGTATATATTGTCCTGTATCGTATGGACAAAAAGTCACCCACCTTGAAAAACGACGTGCGCGTTTAAACAAACAATCCTCTCTTGATAATGTTCATGGAGTATTCCCGTTTATTGAACTAGGAGCATCTAATTCCTTTCTATAGGCACGTTGGAAATTTTCAAATATCAGGATCCAGCGTTATTTTGATCAAAACGGTTGTCGTCGGCAAAATGGATCAAATGTATATGAAATGGTCTTAATACTACCGTCGGCTATTGAGTGTTGCACTAGTTTCCACCCAAAAATGGATGGCAGCGTATCTTGTTTAGAAGCTTCGTCAAGAACACGGTTTTCTAGTTTTCTCAAGAGTCTAAGATGTGATAATTTAGGAAAAGATGATGTGTGTCACCAGTGGGAGTTGAAATCCCATACAATAATGTAAAGGTGTTCAGTTAAAACAAAACCAACTCAGAATTACGTTTCTGTACGATAATGAAACGATAGATTGTAAAGTGTCTAGAGTGAAAGTCATGTTTTAATGTGCGTTATTTGAATCAATTTAAACATTAATAATTTGTGTATGAAAAAAAACAATCTTACTTCTTACTTTCTTCTTTATATAAAATGTATTATCATTTACATGTATCAATTTTGTTTATGATGGAATAACGGATTGCTTTTAGACAATACATAAATTGTTGGAACTTTATAAATAGTATGAAACGTCAATATTTTCAGCAACCGTCAAAACGATGAATGAGTAATCCCAATTATGTGTTGTCCTTTTATAATGTAATAATCAATAGATGTTGTTGGCGTCTGTGGTGGAGGTTAAAGGTCAACCATCGCATGACACCCAAATCTCTTTCTGATTCGTTCTGCAGATTTGTTGTTATGCCTTTGGTAATTGACAATAGTGCAAACAAACAATTTTTTTTAACTTTTAATATGACAAAGTGGATTACGCGAAAGTTTTATATTTGCCAGATTATAAGTGTATGAGTGAAAAGTGGCAGAACTACACCACAATACCATGTTGATTTGTGCCAATTAACTAGGAAACCAGACGCTTCTAGCAAATGTATTTTTCATCACCCCGTAAGTGTAACTGGATATTTTTGTTACAACGTAGAATACCATAAAACGAAAACTAAAACATTTATTTGACTCCTTGGAAAGTACCAATGACGAATTAACAATACATATTTTAAGGATAATATTTCTAATGTGTTTTGTTAAAAATGGAATTCGGTCAGATCATCACCGTGCTCATTTGGTCAATATTACATTTTATATAAACGGTTTTGTGATTAACATGACATCTTGTCACTGTGTTTGAATGAATAACGCTTGGTAGCGTCTTGAAGATAACCGTCCTATTAGTTTTATTTTTTGTTAATAAAGACGTGGCTTTCAATACAGGCACCTTACTTGTCCAATCTGGAAGCTTACATGTTTGTGAGCTATATAAACAAAACACATTTGTTTTCGTTTAACAGTCTTAATAGCATCTTTAATTGTAACTTATATTGTACGCTAACATTGTAACCTATTCATTACTATTTAATGACGCATGATCTTTGATATTCATGGTTTATAGCCATGATTCGCTTAATATGAGACATGTATCTCAGTTGTGTAACAGTTGTGGTAAGTATTTTTAGTGTTATTACACCGTTACGTTTGTCATTGTAATAACAATACTCTGTCTGAGGATCTCATGATTTCTGTTTATTTCATAAATGTTTATGAAAATATGCATACATATATTTTGTTAAAAAAAACATGATTCCTGTATGTATATTTATAAAACCAAGTATTTTTTGTTAATGCTATTGCAATTGTATAATTAGTCATGATAACCTTGTTTTATAAATCTGTAAAAAAGAGAATGCTAATAAAACGTTGCATTGGCCACAAGACATTATATTTTCGGGATATAACACATGATTCTTGTTAAACTCATGATATTAACTAGACTTTTGTGTAATGATTATAAATAAATCCCATATCATGTTTTACCTGTCTTAAATTATATTTATAGTGCAAAATGTTACTGTAGCATATACATTTAACTGTTAAATAAAGATTTAGCATCACAAATCATATTACCAACTATAGTGCCTCGAACTGGACGCGCCTTCATTATCTGTATAACCTCCATAATCGTTGCCAGGTCCTGCAAACACAATTTGATGGAGGCCAATCATGAAACGTATACTTGGTAAGGTAGTCACGAATACTCGCAAGTATCTGTTTTATTTATATTAAATAACAGTTTTGTAGATGTACTGGTTATTTTTTTAGCCGTTTTTGTTCGGTGTTTCAATAATTATAATTAACGATGAAGGCGAACATTAAATGTATTGAAACTCTATATTTTAATTTATATAACTAAGGACATTAAGGTGAATTTTACTTGTAGTGTCATCTATTGAATGTTACTTGTGTATGCTGTTCTCAAAACGTTAATTATTTAAGTACCCTTTTTAAAATATTCTTCTTAAAACAATATTTAAAAACGGTTAATTTTATGTCAAGAAATCAAATCGTTTTCGCGGAATGACAATAATTGCAGAAGCTAAACGAACGACTGAACTGAAATGAAAAAGGAGTACTAGTAATCATATTGAAACAGAAAACGTTTATAACAAATTCTCGAATTGGTGAAAACAATAAAGGTAATAATGAAACGAAAATACTGCCTAGAGAGAATATTATCTATTATTATATATTGCCGTATATAAAGTTTTTTTGTTTTACATGTATTACTATCAATTACTTTTTTAAACAAACAATCTACATTTTGTGAGGTTTTAGGGTTTCAAATTGATATACATGTATCACCGTCATTGATATTTAAACTAGTTCGCAGAAGGTTGTGCAAAATAACTTGAAAATGAATATTAAAAGAAATACCCAGGCTAATGCGGAAACAATTTTAATGATTTCAAGTGTCAATGAAATATCTATATAATTGTTAATACTAGACAGGCGTTTTGACCGAGGCAAACATACTTCTCTGCCGTTAAGTATCTGATCTTTTTAACAGTTGTCTGCTCAATAACTGTTTATGCTAGGAGATCCTGAATACATATTATTTTCTGACATTATGAATGTCGCTTTATAAGTAGTTTCAAAAAGCATTGATGTTTTCATGCTGCATTTGCACAAACTGCATTTGTAGCGTATAGAAAGTAATATATATTTATTTTAATTGCACATGCAGCTTCAAAAGCACTAATACTTTATAATTCAGAGTTGTGTGACTTCGGTAGTTTGAGTAATATTGAACACAGAAATCTAGTATAAGCGTGTATATTCATAAGGGAGCACATTTAGGCGAGTGCGTATATTACTCATTGAACAGTAAATGTGTGTATTTTAAGCTAGCATTTCATTATAATTGTTGGTACAGTTCTACTTGCTCTACAAACAAGTAACACAATACTATTTAGTACGTACCTTATTTGCGGGAGGAACCATTAACTGCAAAATGCCAAGAGTACATCGTTTAATCAAAGACATTGCTATTTTATTATTTTCCAGTGCAAAATTGTATTCACTCCGTAGCATTTTACAAACATAGGTAGAATATTATATACATTCATACAAAGCTTTTCATAAAGTATTATGACTTTCATAAACAGCGTATTTGATGTATAGCTATTTGATGGGTTCATAAATATAATTGTCGTGCATTAAACATGCAGTCATATAGAATTATAATTGTCTTATAGTTTAAGTATTTTACAACAACAAAAAAAACACTTGTCTGTACACTACAAACTTAATAAATGTTGAATATAAGTATGTAAATCATGTATTATAAACCTATTGCACATAAGAAAAATAAGTAGTAAGTGCTGAAGTGCATTGTATAAGAAAACAGACAATGCAGAGTTTAAAAAAAACATTTCATATTTGATAAACTGTATATTATGTGTTAAAATTAGTAATGTCATTATATGAGATGTCCGTAAATATGTTAACAAGGGACCAGATTTTCAATTCTTCATCTGATTTAATTGTATTTTTGTGAATTTCAACAGAGTGTTTTATACTGTTTACAAGTCCGTTCTTTGTAGGGATACTGTTTTTTCTTTGACAATGAAAGATATACCGTTTAAGCTCTAGGTATACTATATTTAAATCGTTCATTTTTGGATTAATAATTCCAAGTTCTTGATCCTGACATGTTATGGGAATATTTATGCTTGGTTAACTTCTACGAATAATATCAGCAACAAATTTAGTAATTTCTTGGGTATATGGTCCGTACCAGAACACGTGCATTATATTTTCAACTTTCAAAGTAGAGAATGTACATAGCTTATTTGCAACTATTTGCATTTTGAAAATAAAGGATTTTGTTCCCAATATTCTGCGGATTATTATGTACTGGAGCCATTTGATATGTGTTTCATTATTTAGATTGAATGCAAGTGCATGTACTTTTTTCCAGTCAATATTAAAAAATTACAAGCTGGAATGTCATTATTTTGGATTAATGTTTTATAAATATGTTTCTGTTCTTTAGGGCGGGTTACTATTTTGTTATGTAAGTTGGTTATATAGGTCCTTAATATATTTCGTCAAAATTCGGCAGGTCTTCAAAATTGTCAATATATTTCTTTATTATGTTAATTAATCCTTGTTACAATAGGAAGTTTACATTTGTTCCAACTTGTGCATCCAAAGATTCTTTGGAAATAAAATTATGATTATAAAATTGAGGCATATCCATAATATCATCACAATTTATTATTGGTAGCTTTTCAAAATAAAATAAAAGTAGGGTCAATATATGAATTATACACCATCAACCACAAAACAATTGCTACAAAAGGTATTTTAACTGCTCCTGGTAGGGTTGAAGGTCCTTTATAACGTATCACAAGTTTACCACAATCGGACCTCCGGAAAGTGTTTTTTTTTTCAAGATGGCCGCCAAGATGGCCGCCTAGACCTATTAATAATCATAACTATGTAACTATCCAATCTAATTTGACACATTTGGTGTCTACACCTAGATTTCAAGGGGCAAAGAACACAGAAAGATCATCAGACATTGTTTAAGTTTAATATAGTACACACAAATCCAACATGGCGTCCGAAATGGACGCCAAGATGGCCGCAAAAACCTATTACCGATCATAACTATGTAACTTGACACTCAAACGTGATGACTTTGGTGTCTATACATAGGTTGCAGGGTGGGGCAAAGAACACATTTAGATCATCAGACATTGTTTAAGTTTATTATATTACACACAAATCCAATATGGCGTCCAAAATGGCCGCCAAGCTGGCCACCGAAACCTACTAATGATCATAACTATGTAACGATACACTCAAATTTGATGAATTTGGTGTATATACACCGGTTTCTGTGGGCAAAGAACACATTTAGATCATTAGACAAAGTGTTAGTTTAGTATGTTACACATACATCCAACATGGCGTTATAAATGGCCAACAATACAGTACGAAGGACCACAAGTCCATAACTTGTTACTCAAACGTTATGGTTTTTACGTAAAACGCCATAGTTAAGGAGACAATGATCACTTTTATTGATATCACTAAGCAGTTGAATAATCCTAAATTCCAATCTATGATTTTTAGCTGTCGACTATCACTTAATACACAATCACATTTGTCCATAACATTATCTCAGAGTGTTAAATTGTTGGTTTCGTCCTCCTCCTTCTCAGTACACATCTATTGTAAATTGTTTAAAGTGTCACAGTTTTCAGTTTTGCAAAGGCCGGATACAGTCGTGCAAGGAAGTTCATACCGTCTGGAGCTGCATCGAGAGGATTAACATTCTACAAAGCAGTTACAAAGGATGATTTTCAAAAGTTCTTCCGATGCAGCATTTTGTTTTTGTATGATTTGAATATATCGTCCTGTTTCGTTTCCCATTCAATTGGTTTCATAGTATTTGACATCTCTATTTATACCATGATTTGATAGTACATGTATACGCGTTGGCTATGGAATAATTTTACATGTGGTGTTGGGGGAAGTCGCTTATGAATGACGAATGTTTCGGTAGTAGCCACTTTCGTTGTGAACATGTAATGACACAGAGATTCTAAGGAATCATTGGACTTGCCACCAAACAGATCCCCCATCAAGCATTTGCAAAGATTTGATATGTTCCCTTGAGACTTATTTGGAATGGAGAATGAGCTAGCACATTACTTTTTCGCGATGCTGACAATCATTGAAATTAAATTACAGCCTTAATAAGCACGAGTTCTTTCAAAAGATTAATGTAATACACTTTGTGTTCCTTTGATTATTTATTTACATCAAAGCGGAAGTAAATGGTCTAATTGTCCCTTATGGAGTAATGAAGGATCACGATGACCAATCTGTATCCTCGCCCACCAACGTTATGGTGCTACGACGGGATCGTTCCACTGTAGCTTTAGCAATATCAACGTCAGCATCCCTTAAAAACAGACTAACATAACATCCCATTTTAGTCAGAGCTGTGCTGATCACAGCAATCATGTTTTTGTCACGAGACAAAATGTCTTCCTTTTAAGATGAGCATTCTATTTCTTTGCTGAAACTCGCGATAGGATTCACGTTTTTTCATGGTCTCTGGTGTGTGTTGTCTTTGTTATAATGACCGTCTTCGTAGCCATCGAACCCCAACGTCGCTTGTCCGTAATGCCTTACTGTGAATGCATACGACTCGGCTATTGCGTTATATGAGTCGCCCTTTTCTATTGTCAACGATGCTGCAAAGTGCCACCTTCAAGAACGAATCACTCTGTCTTAGGAATACAGTTCATCACAGCTGCACTTGATATGTCTGCAGCATACTCTCAAATGGCCTGAGCGATCTGAGGCTTGTCTGCTGTACGAAGAATGTTATTGGCTTTAAAGAGGGCATGATGATGGAAGCTCAGTTCATAAGACAATATGTCTTCAAGAAAAAGAGCTCCAGATTTTGACACCAGCAGGAAACGCTGACACAAAAAAAGCAGGATAAAAAGCACAGTCAGGAGCGATCTCAAGAGATTTGGCTCCGTCTTTTGTCTTGAATTAATTAGCTAAGACCAAATTTCCTATTATGCCTCTTATGATCGTGTTCCCAACCACCTAAATTGCATGAACATTCACATCTGACCCATCCACTATCCCATTGACCATGTTTTTCAGAGTAGTATAAGCTGTTTATGGTAAGCAGGTTGTAATCTTTGTCTGCATTTTCTCGATCAGAAGCATCTCCATTGATGCACACCTCAGTCGAGTCTTTGTGTTGTGCACTTGTAGCATAGGCCTGGGCCGTAAAATTCTGCATCGCATTGTTCCGCTCGGATGTTAGAGTTGCAGATAGGGTCCAATGGGTTTGCATTTACTTGGTCATCCAACTTTTTGCGAGTTAGACCACCTGTGCTCTATAAAAAAATCATCAATGTTTGCTCACTGACAAGATCACGTCCTAGCCCAGCCCCGTAACGTGAAAACCTATTCCGAACTTTCGATAAACGTCAAGTTGGGTTTCTCAAGGTTGCTTATTTGCTGCATATACATGTCGTAATAAGCATTTGTAGGTTATGTGATCAGCTTCAGCAAAGATGTATAGACTGCCTGCAGATGCATCAGCCAACACCCAGTACGATATGCTTAAATTCACACCCTTAAATTGCTTATCATTAGCTGATAATTCAGCCATACTATGATCGCCTTTATGGTCTAGGCGAGTTCATGTTTCATCTTCTCTGAAGCCCTCTCGAGTTTGATAAAAAAAACATAACACGTATCATCTGCTAAGTCTTTTTGTCCCTAAGAAGGAAAAGTACAACATTTTGGCATGATGCAGCAGTATCTGAATCTCAGGATCTTCCTTGGTCATTTCGGCTTAAAGCTTGCTGAGTAGGCATTTTTCAACAAGAAGATGGTCCTGTGAAGCCATCTTTACAGCTTTCCATGTCATAATTTGCAAAATTGCATTTGCCCCAAAGACAGTCTCAATTTTGTTTTGAGAGCGGTTTCTTCCATGAGGGATCCATTGCCCCTCCCCACCGCCCCCTGCATGTTCGTACGTGTTTGAAAACATCCCAACATTTGAACAACGTTTTTCAGGCAACTACTTTGTGGCGCATCAATGATGATTTCGGCAGCCTTCCAATACAAGCGTTGGTCAAACGTTACAATGGTGAGAAGGTTGTGGAGGGGTTGTAAACAAAGGCTTATGTTGACAGAATGCACGAATTGTCCCCCATAGTACATATTAATCATAGGCAAGAATTTGACTGACAACAGTCCAGGGTACTGGCTTCCCTGATACGCATCATTCCCTGCCAATTCGGTGTAACTAGTCTGAAGCTGAAAAATATCGACCCTCTTGTCATAATTCAGAAATCGCGGCAGGTCCAACCAATGGCGTTTCACATTACAATCGTTTCGTTTGAGTCAAAAGTAATCGACTTGTGGTCCTTCGTATTGCGTCGGTGGACGCCGAGTGACATTTCTGTGTAACATAATCAATGTCAACTATGTATGATGATCTCAATGTGTTCTTTGCCCACTGAAACCTATGTATAGACACCAAAATAATCAAATTTGAGTGGAAAGTTACAGAGTTATGATCATTAAAAGGTTTTGGAGGCCATCTTGGCGGCCATTTTGGACGCAATGTATGATTTGTGTCTAATATAATAAAGTAAAACAATGTCTGATGATCTTGATGTGTTCTTTGCCCCATGAAACCTATGTATAGACACCAAAATCATTAAATTTGAGTGGAACGTTACATAGGTATGATCATTAATAGGTTTTGGCGGCAATCTTGGTGGCCATTTGGGACGCCATGTTGGATTTTAGTGTACTATATTTAACTTAATATTGTCTGATGATCTTTATGTGTTCTTTGCCTCTTAAAATCTAGGTATAGACACCAAATTCGTTAAATTTGATAAGATAGTTACATAGTTATGATCATAAATATGTCTTTGCGGCCATCTTTCCGGAGGTCCGATTGTGGTAAACTTTTAATATCTTTTAAAGGACCTTCTGCCCTACCAGGATCAGTTGACATTCATTTTGTAACAATGTTTATGGGGGGTCAAACTATATATTAGCCCTTCTATGTATTTTTTTTTCAAACTATCAAGCCAAAATTTATTGTTCAAGATTAGAGTAAAAATATTTTCTCGGTATACATTTTTACAGTATTGAATAATATTTTAAAATCTATTAACGATTTTGCCAGTGAAAAACAATTTCCTTTGCCTCACACTATTTTCTTAAGCCATGTTATTTTCATGTTATTTTCAAAAGAACATAATTTAATCTACCATAGTTAACCCACCTTCGTTATAATCCTTAACAATTACTGTTTTTGTATAGTTTTGCTTGGTCCTGCCCAAAATGAAGTTATAAAAGTGTTGATGTATTGCTTTAATGTTGCTTATTCTTGGTGTTGGTAGTGATACAAATAAATGAGTAAGTAAAGTTAAAAAATGATTTGACAATGGTTATCTTTCCTTAAGATGTAATATTTCTGCGATTCCAATGACTTATTGCTCTTTTAGTACTTTCGATTTTATTTTCATTTTTTTTTTTCATTACCATGTTGTCTAAATAAATATCAAACACTAATCGAAGAACTTTAAAGATAGTACATTGCTATATGTTGATAGTATGTTAATCATGTGCACTATATAAACAATTCGTTTTTCAGTATTGATACTATAAAAAAACTAATTAAAATGTAGACAGTACTACACCTTTCGCCGTAAACCTTTCAGCAATCCATCTGTATCAGCCTGTAAAACAACACAAATACATATAAAAAAATATATAGCATTTCAAGTTTCAAACATTGTGTAACTGTAAATTAATACATGTTAAAGCGTATTCATTCTTTTTGGCTGGCTGGATAAATTGAAAGGTTTTGTCATGAAACATGACGAAGAGAAGAATTTGAATCGTCACATGAATTTAAACTTGCAGACGACAACTTTCAAATTTGTATCATCGTGGAGAGTTTATAGTAATCGAACTAGAAAATAAAAGTTGGATTATGATGGTACAATATGGTTGATTTATAAAGTTTAACAAACGGGTCTTATATATATATATATATATATATATATATATATATATGTATATATATATATATATATATATTGCATTGTATGTGTCCTTTTTTCAATTCAAAAGGTATTTATTTCATAAAGCAACGCGCCACACACATGAAACAGACAACACAAGTTAACTACAATTTGGGTCATTCAATTATTGATAACACATTTATTTAATACTTTCTTTAGCATATTAGAACACATTAAACAGTAAATACACTTAAGTAATCATATATGAAGAGTTCAACTTACTTTATTGCACATTTTCTCGTATTGCAAATTGTCTATCTTAACTGAATCCATCGAGCCAAGATGCTGAACTAAGATTCTAACAGGTTTGATATAATCGTGAATACAAAAATAACACACGAGGTCATCCGTCTGTAAAACATTAAACATAATCTAGTTATTATGATTTTGTAACATTACAACAGGCTTTCCATGTAAGAAATCATACACAATTATTTACTTAAATAAGACGGTCTGTTTTATTAATTTTGAATCCACTCCAAAATAAAAAAATGCATTTTAAACATTTGCTACTATAAATCCTCCAATAATGCAATAGTGTAAAAAAAGATGCTTTTGATGTTTTGACATTTTATTTGTCATTATGAAATCATGAATGAACGGCCACCGGAAAAACTTTGCGAAACCGAAATTTCGCAAACTTAAGTACCCTTTTTCTTAAAGATTTGCTACTTTGAGACATAGTATGCGATAAAAGTCTTATCGTTGATTAATAATTGGTTATTTTCACTCAAAAAACGCGTTTTCTTCACTATGAAATTTATAAGCAAAGTTGGGGTTCCCATGGGATTTTTGCATTTTCCCATGGGATTTTCGATTTTCCCATGGGATTTTTTCTCCCATGGGATTTTTTTTCTCCCATAATTTGCAAATGGGAGAAAAATCCCATGGGATTTTGAACATTTTAAAAAACGTGTTTTATTTGCGTTTGCAAGTATTTTAACGTTATTTAAGGACTGTATATTGGTTTTATGCCAATTATATATAAAAATATTTAGTAATAAAAAAATCCCATTTTAAAATGGGAGAAAAAAATCCCATGGGATTTTTTTCTTATTTTGAGAGATTTATTCATGAAACTTTCAGAAACATCATATTTTATGAAATGATGAACAACTACGATATTTTAATGCGTTTAGTCGTGTTTAAAAAAAAACAAAAAATCCCATGGGATTTTTAAATCCCATGGGATTTTTAAATCCCATGGGATTTTTTCTCCCATGGGATTTTTTTCCAATGGGATTTTTCAGTTTCGTAAGCCGAATAAGTTTCTTAATGCGAAAAACAACAATAAAGGAAATAATAATTATAATTTTGAATAATAAATTGAATAATATAAATAACATGAATATTTTTAAAATGAGTTACAATTAAAGGTTTATGCTAGTAGAACTTATCATTTCTTGTTCGAGCAGATGGTTGAGTCCAATTGGTGAGTATGCCAGCTTAGAACCAGTATAAATGCATCGCAGACAGACAACGCTGTCATACTGTACACACCGCTGAGTAACAATCTTTATTGCATTTCATTTTGCAACAGAAAATGAACTCCGTAGTATAATTGATCTTATATATGCCCTCTGCTTTTGAAAGCGTGCAACACATTAACATAACAATAAGTCCATGCCAAAAACTATGTGCAAATTCCATTCAAAGCTATACACACATTATAAAGGTCAGATGACCCGCGTCATGCGAAAATGGGTCTTATGTCATATGCGGCCGAAGTTGGTCCATCCTAGCTTGTCCAACCGCGCAGTCTGGTCAGGTATTACGCTGACTGATATATAAAGTCAAGCCATGATTCGTGGTCTCATATCCTAACTCGGTAGCTCCTGTGCGAAACTTTCACCGGAAACGACGGCACCGAGACGGGCGCTCGAACTTTGCGGATGCGCGTTATATGTTATATATAATAGCGCGATGTGTTTTTTCTTGCCTCAAATTAGTAAGCCCAATCAGCGTTTTATTGTGTTTTTTGCTTCTACTATTAACAAGAACTTCAACTGATACGAACATGAATTTTATTTTAATATGTTTATTTAATGCTCGGAAAACTCATTGTATATTTAGACTACTACTTATAAAACAAAGTCGGGTTTTCGGCATAAAAATTGTTATTCCAAACCAGATTTTACGCACTTTACTGTACAAAATACCGTTAGGGCCACCGTGGTTACTCATTAAAATCCAGAGGGCGAGAATGCGAGAACGCGAAAGTACGATGACGACAGTGCGACAATACGATGGCGACAATGCGTTCGTACGATTGCGAAAACGCGCTAGTACGATGACGACAATGCGACAGTGCGACAATACAATGGCGGCAGTGCGATAGTACGGGGGCGACAATGCGATAGTCATATCGTACTGTCGCCGTGGTATCATCGCAATGTCGCCATCGTTCTATCGCATTGTCGCCATCGTATTGTCGCACTGTCGCCATCTCATTTTCGAATTGCCGCCATCATACTATCGCGTTATCGCATTGGCACCATCGTACTATCGCACTGTCGGCTATCGCCATCGTATTGTCGCACTGTCGTCATCGTATTTTCGCACTGTCGTCATCGTATTATCGCACTATAGAACTGTAGTATTGTCGCCATCGTACTATCTCACTGTCGCCATCGTATTGTCGCACTGTCGTCATCGCACTGTCTGATTGTCGTCATCGTATTATCGCGTTCTCGCATTGTCGCCATCGTACTATCGCATTGTCGCCATCGTATTGTCACCCTGTCATCATCGTATTGTCACATTGTCGCCATCGTACTATCGCGTTCTCGCGTTCTCGCCCTCTGGATTGTAATGTGTAACCACGATGGCACTAACGGTATTCCGTAATACTGCTAAAGCACAGTATGATTAGGTCACTCCCAATGCTCAAATCTCTATGTCTATTTTAGTAACAACACATGTCTATGGAAGGATATTTAGGTAAAAGTTACATCATTCGTGGTGAATATTTACATTATGACCGATGCTTATTCTAATTTGCTTTATGACAATTCCAACATGCTTGTTGTCTATTCGTTTATACTTGATGATTGCTGCAACATTACATCATTCATGAATAATATTTACATTGTGCGTGATGTTTATTCTAACATGCTTCATGACAGTTCCAACATGCTTGTTCTCTATCGGTTATACTTGATGATTGTTTCAACATGCTTGGTGACTATCCAATGTTTGTGTGTTCATTATTCCTGAAACCAGTCATAATCGGTTTTGCCACTAAGCGTCATTAACAACGGCAGTTAGCAACAGGCAGTAAGCAGAATGCAAGTTACTAAATTATGACATCAGGTGGCGCGCATTTATTTTCCGTATGTTGAATAAATTACTTTTCGGAAAAAAAAGCGAAAACATCCGAATCATTTTGACTAGTAAACTGAATAAGCTGAATTAGTTCCCTTCGTTATATAATCTCCATTAAACTAAATACGTTCATTATTGCCATGAAGACCAGTAAGTTTACACAATGAATTGACTGCCGTGAATGTTTTTGATATTTGTAAGATGCAATTGGCACTCAAGAAATTATACATGCATTTTATTCAGAACATAACGGGGCTGATGTGTTGGAATTGTGGCCCTTCCCTAGTCCAAATAATTACAGTAGACGTAATCTACCGATGTGCATTGCATATCGACCTCATATTTATAAAGTAGCCCAAACCCCCATTGCCACAGACCTGTGCGTGAAACTTTCAGATTTCTCTAGTCTGTTTACCATGCTATAATTACAATTTCTATAAACACATATTTATCATTTTATGACTATATAATGTCTGTGGTATACAGAGAAACCTGAAAGTTACAAGTACTCGTGTCTAGTACTGTACAACTATTGTACTCCTCGTTGAGAAAACAACTACTTCATCTACATGTATTAAAATATCATAAAACATAATTTTCAATCAAGTTGGAAAAAATCAATAAATAAATGTCATATAAACAGGTTTGTCATGAACGTTGACGTCGCTCTTGGTTACCAGAAAAATTCCCACGCACGGATTTCAACCGTCATTGTTTACAATCAATTAAATGCATAAGTACTTGAATTTGTATAGTGTTTTTTAAAAGTGTCCAGCTACAGGTGGTTAGCGTGTGGCTATAATACTAGTTAGTGAAAACATAT
This sequence comes from Dreissena polymorpha, assembly GCF_020536995.1. NCBI lineage: Eukaryota > Metazoa > Mollusca > Bivalvia > Myida > Dreissenidae > Dreissena > Dreissena polymorpha. The sequence goes on from NC_068362.1 coordinate 11,693,359, forward strand.
TTTGGAATGATAAGTAATCATATTATAACGAAAAATCAACTTTTCTTAAAAAAAATAAGTTAAATATATATTCAACAAGGTATCCAACTCGAAATCATCCGAAAACGGGATGCATCGTTTTAAACAGCCATTACTTCATCAATTTTGCAGCGATTTTCACGATCTTGGTCTTATTCAACGCAGAAATAAATTTCCTTTCTGGAAATGTATATGTCTTGCAATATTTTTACAAATACTGGGTCAACTTTTAAAAAATAACACGATACACAACTCGCGTGACCCAGCTGTGATCGATCAGACAGTATTCATGACTGAAATCTTCACGGGGAAATGGGCATTTTCCCTGCAAAGTTCACGAACCTCGATACCATAATTCAATAAAACGTATGAAAAAAAAAACATTCTTACCGTGCTTGCCGTAGAATTATGCATCAAAACTAACTGTCCAGCGCATTTTCAAACCTTTGTTTACATACATTTCAACCAACTGACATTTTAAACACAAGGGTGATTTCATTGCTCCAATGCGGAGTTGTGTCCTTACAACTGGAGATTTCATTCATAAATACGGTCTGATCGATAACAACTGGGTCAAGCGAATTATGTATAGCTTTATTTCTTAAAATTTGACCCAGCATGTGTAGAAATATAACAATATATATACATTTCCTAAAAGGAAATTCATTTCTGCGTTGAATAAGACCGGGTCATGAAAATCGCTGCAAAATTAATTTAGTAATGGCTGCTCAAAACGATGCACCCCGTTTTCGGATGATTTCGAGTTGGATACCTTGTTATATATAAAACGGTAGTGATTTTTTTTTATAGAAAATTTGATTTTTCGTTTTAATATGATTATTTATCATTCAAAAAGATGTTTTCACTAATTATTATCATAGCCACACGCTAACCACCTGTGTGTCCAGCACGTGTGCCGGGAGAACAGGGCTTAATGTATTTTTTGTTAAGCTCTATAATATTTATATCCAATCTGTATGAAAAAATGTCGGTGAACATTATTCCGGTGTTAATTTTTGAAAATATTGAGGCATTCGTTAATTATGGATCTAAAACGGAACATTAATCCGCAAAAAAAACACCGGGCATATTGCATATTAGATCGGACACATGAAATTATTTCGAAAGAAAGCAATAAGAGTTTCAATTCTACAAGAGTAAGTATCGCTGTGCACGATTACGCTCTTACTGCTCGTATATATTTGACTCTTGGCAAATACCTAGTGTTTTATTTTGCTTAATCTAAATTGTGTCATGCATCTATATGTACTTAAAGCAGCATGACCAACAGCTCTTTCATATGTGAAAGAGATTGACACGAAATACCTACCCATCTATAATAAAGTTTATATGTGCACTTCAATATTATAGTTTTAAAGCATTTTATGTGGTGCAATATAAAAGTACTCTAGTAAATTTGAAATTATGTAATCGATTTCCTCTAAACATACATGCAAAGTTCCAGATAACTTTTTCAGCAAAATCTTGGTTTACACTCTATAATAATCCAGCCTTAAAGTCTATTATTAATTCTTTTTTTTCATGTAAATATAATTTTTGGCACATCCGCATTTAGGTTTATAGTCTAAGAAGAGCTAATGACAATTGCCGGTTTACAGCAGACTTTTTGCGATAAAAGGACCAGATAATGGAAAACGTTCGGCTTTTCGACTGTTGTAAAGATGGTCTGTTATTCATAATAACGTTAAAGTGCTGTTGATTTCATAATTGTAATGAGGGCCTAGACGAGTGGGAACTCATTGATAAAATGTTTACATTATATGCATTGATATTGAGTTTTACGCATGATCACACATTTTGAATTCTTATTTTATTTTTCCAATGTGTAACCGTACGCACAGAATTTAAGTCTACTTTTTTACTAAATTTAATTCAATTTTTTACGACTTTAAGCGTCTTATCTGGAGCTCTGCATACATGCATTAGTAGCATATATTGAAATATATCCATAGACTTTCTTTGGTTATTGAAGGTAAATTACTGTACAAAAAATATGGTTAGTCATTAACCAAAAAAAAGTTAAGTCTACAAACACGCGGTTAATTTCGGTTCAGTAGCAAATATCTTACAAAGGTGCGCAACTTCTCCTATAACATAAAATTTCCGTTATACGCCGTAAATTTCCGTAGTCCTCCGTAGCATTTCGGAATGACTGTCAATTGACATCATTGTATCATGCATGATAGTATGTTGCTTTGTGCTTGGGTGAAACTCACATCTTACCATCGCGTTAATTTATTAAACGCATTAATATTTGATTTCATTATGCACTGCGCCTATTGCACAAGTCTCTCTGCACAAACCAACATACACATATGCAGCATGCAATTAACGAACAAGAATGTTGCATCTGTACACATGCATGATACCATTAAGCAGAATGTAAATAGACATTGGACATCAGGCAAGATGTAAGTGTCATCAAGCATGAAAAGGTGTCTACATATTAATTGAAAGTACCATCAAGAATCATGACACAGTCACAAAGAAGGATGTAATTTTTACCTAAATACCCTTCCATATTTGTCGGCACTGTGTGTTTGCTTAATTTCACTGAAGAACGTCTACTGGTAAATCTTACAAAAAAAGTGATAAATAAGACTGAGTAGCAATTTTTTCGGCGTTGCTGTTTAACGTCAAATTTGGCCTTTCAACGAACTTCTTAAAAGCCCATTGAACTTTAATGAAGAAGTTTCCCGCTTGTAGGTCCGAATGAATTAAATCAAATTTTGCAATTGGCAATTTGATAGAAATCCCCATAAAACATTGCACATAGCTTTCTGAAATAAACAGGCCACATTGAACGCATTCACGATATCCAACAGCTCTCTTTGCAAAGACCTATCTAGTGTTTCTTGGCCGTGTAAGATCTATAATTAGAACATCGTCACCTAAACATCTACTAATAGAAGAGCATATTTTGGGGAAACAAATTCAATAAGAGTACAAAACGTCCACGATCAATAATGTGTAGTTTGTTAAAGATATCACGGCAGTAAAAACATAGCACTTTAAAGAGACCACAATCTGGTACATTTGGTCAATTGTTGCGTCCGTGGCGGACAATACATTTTTAAAAAGAAAGCGTACAAAAAAGCAAACACAAAGTTCTTCGTAAGCTTGTTTTAATCTTAAAAACACATAATCGACAGTCATTCCAGTCAAATACAATACTAACAGTCAGCACTCTAGAGATCAAAAGTGCGGATAAAAATATTTAATTCAGGGATATCAAGTGTATCAAGTTCGAATTCCGGAAAAAATAGCCGGTAGTCTGGGGCATTAGGTCCCTTACAGGGATAAAAGGTAAATCCCCGCCCGAGCCGTAGCTAACTGATTTATTGTAGTCTTTCTAGTTGCAATTTCTGGTGAGTACAATGCGGAATATTACGGATATTTGCAACATGTCGAAGATTTTCGGAAAGTAGCGAAGAGGTTTTCGTCAGTTAATATTCATGTCCGTGCCGGCCGCTAACTTATCAGAATCAATAAAAAAGAACCAGAAAAAATCGGTACCGATCGCAAATTTCCGGAATTCCGATAAAGCTTCAACATAATTTGTTCTCAAATGATCGCGTACTCGAACGAATCTGTCCCTACGCCTCAAACTCCCTTTAAATCTCATCGGACGAACATTGATCTCAAAATCTATCCTTGACGACTCAAATCATATTTCCTGAATAGTTTGGCCTATTGACGTCCCTGTAATTATAACAATGGTCTTTTGGATAAACACCGCTAAGTTGTTGCAATATAATAACCGTTTAAAATAGTTACCGGTTTTCATTTAATAAAATGAGTAAGTCATATTCGAGATTTCAGCGATTGCCAATATTTTGCTTTTGTTTCTCATAAGCATATGGTGCTGGGTATCTGCTATTGACTCCTATGTAGATTGCAAATATTACATAACCCTTACAGCGGCCGAGCGCAGATATCTGCATTTGGCCGCTAAAAAGAAAAATCTTTGCGCATTAATTTAATTCAAATCTCATTATCATAATCAAAATCATCACCATCGTCGTCGTCGTCACTACTACCACCACCACCATCATCATCATCATCATCATCTTCTTCTTCTTCTTCTTCTTCTTCTTCTTCCTCCTGCTCCTCATCATCATCATTAACAACAACAGCAACACCAACTTAACATCATCATCAAACAACAATAAACATCGGTAGCATACAATGTGCTTCATCAACCATACATAATTATATGCGTTAAAACACCATAATAGAACAGCATGAATGAAGCTGTCTATTACTCTTTTATATTTCCTATACCAATATTTTTTTTTCGTTAATTGAAGGACTAGTTGAAATCTTCTATAAAAGCCCTCCCACCCCCCCCCCAAAAAAAAAAAATAAAAATAAAATAAAACATAATAATAATAACCCTAGCAAACAACAATAAACATAGGTTAGTTAGTATACACTGTGCTTTAGCAACCATGCATAATGAATGTTTATGACTTCGGACCGTTGTGATCAAATTTAAAAAAGCAAGATGGTATGTATGCGGGGTATCCGGAGAAGCGCCCCCCCCCCCGGAGAACTGCCCCCCCCCCCCGGAGAACTGCCCCCTTATTTTAAAGGTGGCGGAGAGGTGCCCCCCCATCAAATCGGTAGGGGCGGAGAACTGCCCCCCTGTCAGAATTTAGTAGGCGGATATCTGCCCCCCATCAAATCTGTCGGGGCGGAGAACTGCCCCCCCCCCCCCGGTGTCATATTAGTTATTAGTTACGTAGTGAAAACAATACTTAAGGGTAATTTTACGTTATCGCCGTACACATTTTATCCGGTAACAATTTAATTTCAGTACAAGTATATTACCATTTATCGAACTAAATAACACAAATTGTCTAGAGGCATGTGATAATACTGTTTAAGGCCCTTGGTACGCATCTGCACCACTCACTATACATGAATGCCATGTAAAAGTCGTGTTTTAATAAGAGCGCGAAACATAGTCGAGGTCCACACAGGAAACGCGTGCGTGTTAATACTGGCCATGTGTCGCAACTAAATATAGACGTGCAACTCAGTACTTATTGAGAAAAAGTTACATCGGAATTAAAGGGGCCTTTTCACAGATTTTGGCATTTTTTTAACTTATTCATTAAATGCTTTATATTGATAAATGTAAACATTGGATCGTAAAAGCTCCAGTAAAAAATCAAGAAAAAAATTAAAAAAAGGAAAAGAACATTGCCCGGAGCAGGTTTCGAACCAGTGACCCCTGGAGTCCTGCCAGAGTCCTGAAGTAAAAACGCTTTAGCCTACTGAGCTATTCCGCCGAGTACACATGTTTGACGTATTTTATACCTTATATAAGCAATCTTCGTAGTTTCACAAAATTTAACGACAAAAACAGAACTCTCCAAATTATTCAATCGTTTCGCGTTGCAACGCTTTATATTTTTTAGGTTTTAAAATCGTCAAAAGATGCATATAATGGCTATATTAGAGCATGGTTAATGTTCAGTATAACTGTTTCCTCACAAATATCATAACTAAAACGAAAACTTACGAATCTTAAACAACTTTTTTCAATTTTGTCAATTTACCAAAGCGTGAAAAGATCTCTTTAATTTACATTATAAAGATAGTATTGACCCATGGAAAAAAAACGTAAATTTACGTATAAAAAAGTAAATTAATAGGCAAAGCAAAGGCAATAATTTAGCTGACTTGAAGAAAAAAGTGAAGTGAAGTCGAATTCATAATCAATTTATTTATGTTGTTTAGTAAATTCATGTGACATACAAAATAACATACATAAATACACACATTACGGCAACAGTTTGCATTTTGAGCAGATCATGTCGACATGCCAAACAAACAAAATCGGTAACAGTTGCTTTAATTAGCAGCTAATAAGGCAGGCAGAGAACTTGTTACCGTTAACGATAAGCACCGCGATCTTTTAATTGGTAGACCGGACCGACCTTAATTGTTAAGAACTTGTTAGCTTTGAATAAAGCCGCATATTGAATAAAGCCGCATATTGAATAAAGCCGCATACGGGTTTATTATATTGAACCGTCCAAATCCGTAATTGGCGAAAACAAACAAATAAATTATTGTTTTCAGCTTGCATAAGGATGGATTAAATTGCATGCTAATTGTTTGTTTTAATTAAGGGGAAAATATCAAATAATTCAGCCGCGAAAACTTTTTATTAGCAAAAAGTGATTTGTTTTTCTTTGTTCACATAGACGAAAATCACGTGATTATCAAGATGGCGACGTCCATGCCGAGGCAGGTATTTTTTTTGCAGTTTTATAACTTTTATTACTTGTACAACTTTATATTATTTTTGAAATTTCACTCAATTTCCAGACATAATAGCAAGAAAGTTACTGGCGTTATTGTCATTTTAATACTCGCTTTATATATCGCCGCGAAACTTCTTTAATTAGGGGGCACTTCTCCGGGTCATCAATTCTGACAGGGGGGCAGTTCTCCGCCCCTTATTAATCAGCAGGGGGGCAGTTCTCCGCCCTATAAAAAACAGTGAGGGGGCAGTTCTCCGCCCAGTGAAAAATCTTTGGGGGGGCAGTTCTCCGGGGGGGCACTTCTCCTAGAGCCTGTATGCGGCACACAACACATAGATAATTATAGTTTTATACCTTAAACGTAGTTCATCAAAATAAAGATAAGTTATTATCTATGTAATAGGAGGTTTTGGGGATTCCGATAATGACGTCACGTTTGCGCATGCTCAAATTTTGGCCGTCAAAACCGCGGCCATTCTGCTATTGTTTGCATTGATGAAGCGCATCGTGATAAGGTTACAAACGTATTCGCGACCCTTTTGAAGAACATAAAATACTCAGAAATTGAAATTCTTTCAGATTAAATTGAATCCAATGAACGAACACAAATAAAGAAGAAAACAAACAACAAATTGATTGATTTGATGTAATCAACATATAGAAACTGATTTGAACCTATTTGTCTGTCAAAACTTACCTTGTTACAGATTAACTAAATCCTCTTGATAAATGTTAATGTTTTTTATTTAATTGTTCACACCAATTTTGACACTCTTTGTTTCAGCATTTTAACCCAGTGTTTAATTGCCCCTTTGTTTATCACAAACCAATTATCTCGATCGATATGATCGGATACTGTCCAGACAATTACTAAGAAAACAGTGTGTCATAAACCCAGGGACCTATACTTGTATGACTCTGTATGGGGTCTCTGCATAAACCACATGTGTCTGGTCATTAAACACAATTTATGATAACTCCATGTCATCTCTCGACATATTAAGTCAAAAACTTAACAGTTGCTTTAATAAAATATTTGAACATATTTAAAAATAGACATTTGTCCGAAATGGATTAACAGCTAGGAACTATAACGTATATATATTAGCCAGTTTAAACATTATAATAAAGCGTTTAATAACTATACATTTAAAATATTGTACACATTTTCTGCTACACAATGAACGTATTTAACTGGTACCTGCAAATGTAAACTCTGCTATAATGTGTACAGATCGTGCGTTACTGCAGTGTTCGAAACATCATCATGAAAACAAGCAATGGCGATTGTTCATTATAGGGATATAAAATACTTGCGCTAAATAAATTAAATGTGTTATTTAATGGTATCATAAAATGCTAGATTTGTATCGCTCATTATCACTACTGACGAGTTTTCAATATACGTGTATATGCAAAGACAGTTCAATTTGCAAAATATGCAGGTGTTTTTTCAATTTGAATGCTTAAATTTATTATTTTCATTCAATGTTAACGAAACGAAAATTCATTCAATGTAAAAGAAAATTAAAAATACATTTCAAGATTGAAATGTATTGAGCTATTTTAGGGCTTTGTTTTATGACTGATTCAATGCACCCCTTACTCTAAATTTCAATCGCGGATGAAAAATAACACTATCGCATCCACACCACTTATTATAATATTCAAATTATTATATGTTTTATTATTTTTGAAATATCATTTATTAAATTCTTATTTTAAAAAAGAATACGGGTATTTATAGTTTTGTTTTGTGAAATTGTAAGTATTAAGTCTTCCGACGACCTTTACTCTGATACAATATAATTGGCCGCGATCAAGAAGTTGACGGCCAATCTATTTTTAGTAACGGAAAACCCCTCTTGTGACGTCACACAAAAACCTCCTATACTTAAATTAGGTTTATAACGTATGCATATTTGTCTAAAACTTGTGAAATGTGATTCGTAAGCCGACGACAACATTATCATTCGGACCCTTCTCCCCACCTAACAATCGAGATTAAACACCTGTGGAGATCCCGATCTTATCAATGAATAAACCGGTTCAATGATGTCAAGTCAAATAAAACATACCATTACTATCCAAATAAATATCTATCAAAAAATGTAAATTGATATACCTACTTAACTAAAACTAAACTTAAACGATTAGCAAGAAAAATATATAAAGAAGAAGCAGGCAAAGTAGACAAATTAATTGTAACATATGTTTTCTCAGTCTCCCACTGTTGAACAATATAAATAGTATTTATCGCCACCCCAAAAGGGATCTTTATCACACGTTTGGCTCAACTAATATATAATCGTGACAGGACAAACTGTCAACAAATACCTTGTTAATGTTTTATACATAACTCCAATCAAAGGTCAACTTCCAAGGAAACTGCGGCATGTTAAAACTGTTGATTATGACAAAATGTTGTTTAGTACAAATCAGTACAATAGCGTCTGTTATGTGGCCTATACTAATCCAGTTAAATAAAACTTTAATCGCAGAAAAGTTTAGATTCTTTACACCTTTAAAGGGGCCTTTTCACAGATTTTGGCATTTTTTTTAACTTATTCATTAAATGCTTTATATTGATAAATGTAAACATTGGATCATAAAAGCTCCAGTAAAAAATCAAGAAAAAAAAAAAAAAAGGAAATGTACATTGCCCGGAGCAGGGTTCGAACCAGTGACCCCTGGAGTCCTGGCAGAGTCCTGTAGTATAAACGCTTATGCCTACTGAGCTATTCCGCCGAGTACACATTCTCGACGTATTTTATACCTTATATAAGCAATCTTCGTAGTTTCACAAAATTTAACGACAAAAACAGAACTCTCCAAATTATTCAATCGTTTCGCGTTGCAACGCTGTATAATTTTTAGGTTTTAAAATCGTCAAAAGATGCATATAATGGCTATATTAGAGCATGGTTAATGTTCAGTATTAATGTTTCCTCACAAATATCATAACTAAAACGAAAACTTACGAATCTGAATAAACTTTTTTCAATTTTGTCAATTTACCAAAGCGTGAAAAGATCCCTTTAAGAAAATATATAAAACAGTTCTTTCCTGTTTTAACAAAATGATACATTTAAAAATAAATTATGAAGCATCGCTAGCAATATTAGAAAGAGAAGTAGAAGGAGAATTATTATCAATAGTAGCAGTAGCAGCAGCAGCAGCAGTAGCAGCAGTAGCAGTAGCAGAATCAGTAGCAGTAGCAGTAGCAGTAGCAGCAGCAGCAGCAGCAGCAGTAGCACTAGCAGTAGCAGTAGAAGTAGCACTAGCAGTAGCCGTATCAGTAGCAGTAACAGTAGCAGCAGCAACAGCAGCAGAAGCAGCAGCAGCAGCAGTAGCAGTAGCACTATCAGAAGCAACAGCAGCAGCGGCAGTGGCAGCGGCAGTGGCAGTGGCAGTAGCAGTGGCAGTAGCAGTGGCAGTAGCAGTGGCAGTAGCAGTAGCACTATCAGTAGCAGCAGCAGCAGCACTGGCAGCGGCAGTGGCAGCGGCAGTGGCAGTGGCAGCGGCAGCGGCAGTGGCAGCGGCAGTGGCAGCGGCTGTGGCAGCGGCCTTGGCAGTGGCAGCGGCAGCGGCAGCAGTAGCAGTAGCAGTAAGAGTAGCCGAAGCAGTAGCAGTAGCGGCTTTTTGCTTTTTTGTTTTAGAAGTGTTTGTCGTATAAGAAGAACGCAAGGAAGACAAATTAATTGTAACATGTGTTATCTTAGTCTCCGTTGTAGTAGTATTTGTTGTATCTACACAGCCATTTTACAGTCACCTGAGAGACATGTTTTTATAAGAGATTTAATTGTGGACCAATACATCGTGTATTAATATCAGTGTACACACTGGGACACCACATGGGGCGAGGATTAACAGATAAACTAGGCCTTCAATTAATTATGCGCCTAGAGGCAAACAATACTATAACTTACTGATAATTTTAGGATTGGGATGTGTTTGTATCTTATTTGAAATTAGCTAGCTTAATTCAAAAACTAATTATAGCCTCAATATTATCACAAGAACATCATCACATATTCATTGTGCAATATATAATCATATCACCATCACAATATGCCAGAGCGTTAGTATTTATTGTGCATACATATCCTACGATTGTAGGACATAAGCCCCCCAGGACAAAACCCCCCCCCAATGAAAAAATGAACATTTGGACAATTGCCCCCCCAGTAGAAATGACGGGTAGGATATAAGCCCCCCAGTGCTTATTTTGCATCTGGATATTTGCCCCCCAATGCTTATTTTAGAAGTGGACATTAGCCCCCCAGTGCTAATATCATATGTTGTTTCCATTAGACTAGTATATCTCTGTATTTGGATTCAGTATTATTTCATATCTCCTAAATATATAATCATAGAAACTTGGATCATTATAATTCGAAATAAAAAAGGTCCAGAAACTCACTTCAATTGCCTAATCTTAGGTAAAACAAACATCTTAAAGAATTTGAATTGTTTTTTAATTAATCAATCAAAAGGATTATCAGCTTGTTAAAGGTATGACATGTGGCTTTGAAAATATACTTGTTAATGAAAATTAAAGGCTTCTGTATTTAATCAATAAAAAGGATTAAAAGGTGGTGATAACTGGACATGATTATCTGCTCAATCGAGTAATGTCATTTAGAATTAGGCACTGGGGGGCAAATGTCCACGTCTTAAATAAGCATTGGGGGGCAAATATCCAGATGCAAAATAAGCACTGGGGGGCTTATATCCTACCCGTCATTTCTACTGGGGGGCAATTGTCCAAATGTTCATTTTTTCATTGGGGGGGTTTTGTCCTGGGGGGCTTATGTCTGGATCCCATATCCTACAGCAACATTTACAAAACTTATTACAAACCAACCGCTCAAGCTTTAATTAAGATTGATTTTAATTTATATTATGACATACATTAAAGATCACTGTCAATTAATTAAAAAATAGCTTGATGCTTCGTACTCAGCGATTTAAATAAAAGAAACGTTGCGTACACAATAATTGGGGTTAATAAAAAAAGTCTGCAATTAAAATAATCAAATTTAAATAATACAAGATTTAGTTTCAAATTGTCGCTCAAAAAATGTATCAGTTATATCAGTTACTAGGGAATCGATTTGTTTAATCTCCGCAATCCAATAATAATTATGGTGTTTGTATGACAAATTAATAGCTCTTCGTCATTGAATGTATGATACTCATAAAAATATTGAAACAATAACCACAACAACAACAACATATGTGATTATGTATATATCTTCTTCAGATACTCTGTGTCATACTTTCAAAATTATCCTCATAAGATTCATAATAATAAAATAAACACTATTGCAATCTTAGTAAAAACCAACTTAGCCGTTATGCTAATGATTTTATGTTCAGTATGCGTGTACATTTCAATATTATATAACAACAAGTGTTCACAAATACCTATGTTTAATAAATATTAAAAACATGAGAACCAATGAAGGTATTTCATTTTAATAGACTAGTTTTACCGTGTGTGTACATTCATATAAAATCTTTTGAAAATCACACTTGAGATAATGTCTTTAGGTTTTGCTATTTCTAATCGATTTTAACACCATAAAACCACCGTATTTTCTCTTACATTCTAAATTTTCTTACATTTCCTTTTTAAGCCAAAATATTTATGTTTTCATGATTCTAAATTTTCGGACATACGGATTTTCGTACAGTCAGTTAAACAGCGCTATTTTATCAGATGTTGACCCTGTTTTTGCTTATCTGATGACCCTGCGGTCATGCATTCTTACAACCGGATTAAAGTAATAAAACAGAATCATGCCTAAGGGCAATCGACCATTACATTTGCGTACTTGGGTAAATTACCTTGTAAACCTCTAATAAGCAATGGGTCCTTCCAACAGCGTTTGAAATGATATCGTATTAAGAAAGCCAAACGTTTATTGTTTTTACTTTTTATATATTATTTCAGTTGATTGCAAAGCTGTTAAGTTGCATTTTTAAAGTAAAGAACGAAGGGAACAACACAATAAAATTATGTACACTGATGTATTATTTCTACTTCAATTAAATAATTGACAAACAAACATAACACACTTGTCTCTAAATATTTTTCGTATTTAAATTTTCCAACACGAAAAACAATATCTTTAAGTGAACGGAAACTTATAATTATTACGGCATATAGTAAAAGCAGAGTTGTCTGAACCATCAGTAAAATAAAAAATAAAAAATGACACAGCTTATTTTTCCCTCAAGTGTTAATGATAATATGGATAAACAATTAAAAATATATAAAGTCAATTGTGTTGATTACTCGTTATTGAAATATTGCAATGCCAATTATAAGACATCTGATTAAAAACAAAATGTATGGTGGAATACCTAATCTGGAAATACAAACTAATGATACTATTAATGCAACAACAACAAACACATCTTTTCAAGCGCAATCAGAAAACTGCTACAGCTTTGTATTAACAAACATAAATATGTTTGTGCTTATAGATTTTGATAAACTTCAAATCTTTAAGCGTGCTATGAATTGAATATAATTTATATTTAAAAGTTTTGCTACTCTGTTGATAACTAGCAACAGCAAAAAGGAAGATACCATTTTTTATCATCTAATTTTATTTATATTTCATTGTTTATTTGTTTATGATCACAAGGATTGTTTGGATAACAGAGTGTGTCTAGATATACCGGTACCCTTAAAAATATTTTTATGAATTGCAATTAAGCGTAGAAATTAAACAGGCCCTAATACAGACACCATTTTTATCGGAATGCGATTATAGTTTCAATAGCAACTCGTAACGCTTTTAGCGACAAATTGACTTGGTCAAATACTGCATCTTAAACGGATAAATAAAATTGAAACCATTTATTTTCAATATTATCAAAATTATTATTTAGTTATTAATACATTAAGCAGCAAACTCTATTAATCAAAAAGATTTGATATAACATCCGAATTCACTGCAAAAATGAGCTGAGCGATAGGTTTTACGGTTGTTGAAATTGTTCACGATGAGAATGACGATGACGACGATGATGACGATGACGACGACGAGGAGGAGAACAACGACGATAACAATGACGATGATGATGATGATGATGACACTGATGATGATGATCACGACGATGACGACCATAACGATGTTGTTGGTGATAGTGACGATAATGCTGCTGCTGCTGCTGATGACGATGCTGCTGCTGATGATGCGGTGGAGGCTGAAGAGCAGGACGAGGACGAGGGCGACGACGGCGACGACGACGACGACGACGATGATGATGATGATGATGATGATGATGATGATGATGATGATGATGATGATGATGATGACGATGACGATGACGATGATGATGATGATGATGATGATGATGATGATGATGATGATGATGATGATGATGATGATGATGATGATGATGATGATGATGATGATGATGATGATGATAATGATGATGATGATGATAATGATGAGATGATGATTATGTTGATGATGATGATCATGATAACGTTGATAACGATGATGTTGATGAAAATAACGATACTGTAAGTAGTAAATTAACTCATTAATTGTTATTATAATACACAAGCACATGCTAATGGATCTGTATCCGCAAGGCGGTCAAATGAAAACTCACTTGGTATAAATATGAAAAATTGAATCAAAATATCATTGATTAGCTTGTTCGCATTGCATATGCTTATCATTGTGCACAGGCTAATCTTATTTGACGTGCATTAAGCCTCGTTTTCCATGAAAGCAGCCAATATGTGCATATTTTAATGATAAACACTAGACTGGCCAATGGCGTTTACAAGCTGGTATATACATTCACTGCTAGAGCAGAATCATTTGTCGTCTGCTGCAGACAGGCAGTGGTAATCGTTCCTAGCAGAGTGAGTTGTGGTTCTTGCCGTACTTAAGTCTTCTAAGCACCTACTGATTTGCATTTATTACCCATTCTCTTGAAACGCCGACTAATAAAGTGCGATAAACCGCCTTTAAGCACTTGGCACATTAACAAATAAGAACATTCCACACCTAACCGAGAACCGACGTCTTTAATCGCGAAACTATTACCAGAAATTGAATACCGCCAGAAACAACAATGAGCTCACTTCGATTAAATATAAATACACTATATTCATTGCGTCCTACGCAATCAAACATATCAACCGAAAATACCAGCGAATACAGTATTATATATGACATCGATCTTATATATCGCCTCAGACATGCGAGAGCGCCACGATGAGTGAAGAGTGTGTGTATGAGAGTTTGTTTAAAGGTCCTACTAGCCTCTTCACGAGATTTGTGTAGCCCGACCTGAATGATGAATGAAATGGATGTAGTAACAGTTATATGAACACGATATATCCGTACCAATATCCACGTGAGCATATACTAATAATAATTAATTTTTTAATCGCCATAAGCTTGAAAATAAACGTAAATAGATACAACAAAGACCAATTCGGAGACTTTAAAATTTTTTAATTACCTCCCCTGCAATAGAAAATATATATGGAGACTCGCATTCTATGAAATATCTAAATCTCATTATATCTTTCTCCGAAATTTTTTTCTGGTAAAAATCATCTTAAATTTAGCTGTATATTCGTATGTAATTAATTAAACAAGAGTTATAAAAAGGCATTGCAAAAAATATCGCGTTTTACTTGAATAAGTTACCTCCCTTAAGCCTATCGGAATATCAAAAATACGTATATAAACAAAACGCGTTCCTTGCATAAGTGATAATAAAGCGCGTGCCCGTGCCACTCGTCCTCCAAATACTTACTAAATATAGTACAACGTATCTACAATCATTGCGACTAACTCATACCTCAGTAAATAAGTAACCAGGATAAATATACGTTTAGGTAATTAAGATATAAAACATACATATAAAAATTTACATGTTCCCTGTCTGCCGAACCCGATCCATGGACTATAGCCACAAGAGGTTTCTATGTACCTATGTAGCCGGATTGCGCCCTCAGAGCGCCCAACACCGACACAGATCACGCTACTCTCCGGTCAAACACAATACTGCATAGGACTACTGCCTTTGTCACCATATTATCAGAATCATTAAAGTGCAAAATGGAAACTTTCAACTGTCCTTTCACTTCATAAGCCATTGGCGATCTTCAATGATCGCTTATTTCCGAGAGATGCATTTTATTTTTTTCAAACTTCGAATTTTGATATATGTTTAACTTATTCATTTAGATTACATTATTTTCACTATAAATATTGACTTTGATCCAATTATCATCTGAAAAATACGATTTCGCGATTTCTTCAAAGATCGAGCGAGCCTTTTTACCTGTTTACTTATATATATCTAATTTAAGATTACACAGATGTAAAGTTGTCGTGGCCGAGTGGGTAAGGCGATAAAATTGAAATCTTTTGGGATTTTCCCGCGCAGGTTCGATTCCTGCCGACATCGCATACTTTTTGCGACGCGTTTTATTTCTTTTCTAACGTAATTTGATTTAATATAGCACATAAGCTATGTTTATTGTTAAATATGTTGAAAATTGTATGCACATCCTTCAATTTTAAAATTAAAACAACGTTATGGCTAAATTGATTAATTTACTGCTGAAAATACGAATGATGCATGTTGCATTTTTATTTTTATTTCAAAAAGTAAACGGTAAATCTGTCTATTTTTTGGTATTTTTGCTGTATATAGTGTTTCTATAAAAACTTAATTTAAAATATAACTTAAATGATACTATTTTGAATTTTATGACACTTTGTTTTTAACCGACCCAATTTTTACTTGGCTGAAATCACTTACATTTCATGGCGCTATTCCATAGATTAAAATTTGTAAAAAATAAATGTCTGTAAAAGAATACTTATTTCATCTTGTTTAAACTTTAAACACCTTTACTGCATCTGTACACACCAACTGCATGCCCACATTTGGAAATTTGAATGAATTATGGAACTTTTATATACCCCAGGGGTGAAAATAAACTGGACAAAAGCCGAGCGTGAGGGTGGTTTTGAAAAAATCGGTTTATTTTTTTTAAGCATGGAAAGCTACCTACAAATTTGCATGTAGTTTAGTGAAATGATGCTGATTAGGAAAATAATTAATTAAATTATATTTGGATATGTGCCCATTAGAGGTGCGCAAGCTTAAAAAGGTAGAATTACCGAAATTCCCGTTCTTACACGTTGTAGCATGGATCGGGTATTGAACACGATACACGTGTGTATTAGCACCCTACTGTAGTCCCGGCGGGGTTATCAACTGCACCAATACACCGGTAAGCAACCAGGGGAATATCATATAAAAAAAGAACTATCATGCATGTTTGTTTTGTTAAAGTGTGTCACAAAATTTCCCTAACTGCCGATGTCGGCTATAATCTCGGTATAAACATGCAAAGAAATTAACATATATATAATGTTAATGCCGATATGTTATTGGACATTTTGTATGTCAAATGTTCATTATTTGCATTAAAATTAAGACGATTGTATTGAACACGATACACGTGTGTATTAGCACCCTACTGTAGTCCCGGCGGGGTTATCAACTGTACCAATACACCGGTAAGCAACCAGGGGAATATCATATGAAAAAAGAACTATCATGCATGTTTGATGTGTTAAAGTGTGTCACTAAATTTCCCTAACTGCCGATGTCGGCTATAATTTCGGTATAAACATGCACAGAAATTAACATATATATAATGTTATTGCCGGTATGTTATTGGACATTTTGTATGTCAAATGTTCATTATTTGTATTAAAATTAAGACGATGCTTATTTGCCAGAAAGCGTTTATTTCAAATTCAAAACAAGCAATAATCATACATAATACCAAAATATAAAACTAACAAAATGGCAACACTCTCGCTTAACGCAACGTTCAGAAGCACGCGCACTTAACAAAATTATTGCAACTAATGCAAGCTGTAATTAATATGTGACTACTTGCTATACAACCAGTATCATGCGAAAATTGATCTTATTTAATTGTGGTTCCCTCTTTGAATTTATGTTGCCTGTCGACTTTTAGAATAATGTGTCAGTAAGAAATGTATTGCTTGCTCTACAACCAGCATCATGCGAAAATGGATCTTATTTAATTGTAAATCCCTCTTTGAACTTAAGTTGTCAGTCGACTTTTAGAATAATGTGTCAGTAATAAATGTTTTTCTTCAGTTTCACATGTTTTTTAAGAAAATTTAGTGAAAGATGCAAATGTGTCTTATTTATTTTTTTCTGTGTCTTCAATGTATCTTATTTATATGTGACTGCGTGCTTATTTTTTTTTCAAGAAATGAAAGATGCAAATGTGTCTTATTTTAATTTTATCCATGTCTTAAATGTGGCTTATTTATATAAGATAAAATGATATACTGCCAGTGTCATGCAAAAAAGGATCTAATTTCTTAATATCCACATTCACGCTTTGTTCTTTATTAGCACCGTCTTTAATTAGGCTATCTATTTAAAGTACAGATTACTGTGAACTTAATAATTGTGCAACGGTGATGTTGATCCATTATCGTTGTTAATTTAAAATGTAGACAACAAGTTAGCAATTAATGAAATCAGTTATTTTGGAAGTAAATCTAATTGTTTCTGTTCAGTAGCCAGGTGGATGTGTATTGAGCGGATAAGATAGGGATCACCACAACAAGTTTCTAATACACAGTATAGACTTCCCCTATTATTATTAATTACCTGATTGGAATAAAAAAAGTGTTAAAGATCATTTCATGTGAAAAGCAGGATTTCTGACATAATTTCAATCGTTTTGCTTTTATACACAATTTCATGGAACAATGAATATATTGGCGCGATGGAACACAATTTATAAATCAAGCTGACAGTATAGTATCATTTTTTAATTATGTGTAATTTAATTCGCATTTCTCCCTTAACTCGTTCAATGACACGTGAACTTATATCAATTATAAAACATCACGTGCATCATTAAATATTTTTTTTTAATTATGAAAACATATATGTTCTACATGGTTTTGTTTAGTTTTTTTTCTCAACCAGAGAGACATTATAAAACATTGTTATATATAAAGCGCTTTACTTTTCTACATTACATAAAGATATATCGATTTTTTTGTTAAGTGTACGTGCTTGACATATTTATAAAAAGGCAGTGTTTATTTTTGTAATAAAATCGAAAATTGACATTTAATTTGATGCAATCCACATTGTTTAGCGGCCAAGCGCAGTATTCCGCTCTCGGCGGCCGATGGTGTATTGCAATATATACAATGAAAAGCTGGGTTTCTGACATAATTTCAATCGTTTTGTTGACGCGGAAGTGCTTTTTGGTGGCCAAAAATACTATTGTTCCCTTTATTTAAACCTAAATCAGTATTTTTTTACACTTGAAGGTTTGTACAGCGGGGATTTCGGTACCGGCGCGGGTTTATGTGCTTGTTAAGAATTACCGAAATCCCCGCTAAAAGGCAACATATTATCCTGATTTATGCTTTGATTAAACATTGATAACTAAATTGCAAAAGTGTATAGCATATTGTAAATAAGGTAGTACGATATCATTTGTTTCATCAGATTTGTTTGGAAAATACTTTCTGAAGACTTATTATTACTATGTCATGTTATATTTACATATACTTTTGTGTAACCAATGTTTTAAATGTACATTTTACCTTTTTTACATTCGTTTACACATTTTTCACATTAATAAACTATTTAATAATGGAAAAAATATTCTGATAAGAGTGTTTAAATGATTAACACTAATATGATTGTGTACAAATCAACATTAATGCAAAGCCAAAACCCAAACATAATGACATATAGACCCTTTAAGGCGTAATATGGGGGATTGGCGTAAACATGGGTGATTTCGGCTCTGGGCGTACGAATGTAGCAGTACCGAAATCCCCGCTAATTATTTTCCAAAAGAAGTAACCGAATGGGAGATAATACATGTCACTGGTTGCTAATGAAAAAAAACACTATAATAATTTTGTTGACACTTGAAGGTTTGTACAGCAGGATTTCGGTACCGGCGCGCGTTTAAGTTCTAGTGTAGAATTACCGAAATCCCCACTGAAAGGCAACTTAATGCTGTCAAGAGTGCTTAATAATTAAAATTAATATCAAATTTGTTGCACCTTAACATTCATGTGAAGTCAAAAACCATTCATACCGATGACCTATTGACCCTTTAAGGCGTAAATATGGGGATTTCGGTACTAGGCGGGCGAATGTAGAATTACCGAAATCCCCTTTTCATCATCGCACATTAGTGTAACATAAATTTTAACACAATATATGTAGGGAAACTCATATGAATCGCGTAATGTGAAAATGATTATTATGCTATAATTCGACCACGAAACTTGACGTGACTTAATACCGGACATTATGGAATGGAGCTACGCTTGCCGTATTTGACATAAGACCCATTTTCGCAAATTATCTTATCAATGCTTATATGAATTTGATTGCTATAATCTTATGCGTATTCGACACGGAATTATTGTCAAGGTTTTTCATTTTGTCAATATTTATCATAGCAGGGGACATTGCTGACATCAATATGGATACTGTTTTCATTTTCTGTCGAGAAATGATATGACTTATTATCAAGATTATTTTATAGTACGGTAGCGTTCTCTTCACAATTGAGATTTATTTGTACAGGTAAATTGCTCTTATACTCACCATTCGGACTCGACGATCGGCTCGAATAAAAATGTTAGTCGCTTAAAAGTACAAATTCATCATATTGAGCACGATTATTATTATTATTATTATTATTATTATTATTATTATTATTATTATTATTATTATTATTATTATTATTATTATTATAATTATTATTATTATATAGCTTTTAGAAACTTATACCTTGAAAAAAATCCCATTGGAAAAAAAATCCCATGGGAAAAAAAATCCCATGGGACAAAAAAATCCCATGGGACAAAAAAATCCCATGGGATTTTTTATTATTTTAAAACACGATATAACGCGTTGAAATCGCGAGAAATGCTCATCATTTGTTAAAAGGTAGTGTTTCTGAAGGTTACATGAATAAATCTCTAAAAATCAGAAAAAAATCCCATGGGATTTTTTTTTTCCCATAAAAAAATGGGATTTTTTTTCTATCAAAGTAAATTGAACGAAAATAAGCACAAATGCTTTAACAATGCTTAAAATCGATAACTAAGCACAAACGAACGTGTTTTATGTTTTTGAAAATCCCATGGGATTTTTTCTCCCATAAAAAAAGCTGGAGAAAAATCCCATGGGAGAAACCAAAATTCCCATGGGATAATGAAAAATCCCATGGGAAATTACAAAAATCCCATGGGAACCCCAACTTTGCAAATAAAGTTCATAGTGAAGAAAACGCATTTAACAAGCAAAAATAACCAATTATTAATCACAAGTTAGACTTTTATCTTATACTTTATCACAAATAAGCAAACCTTCAAGAAAAAGGGTACTTAAGTTTGCGAAATTTCGGTTTCGCAAAGTTTTTCCGGTGGCCGTTTATCCATATTACTTCTGATATTCCTGTTAACTAATTTAAAATAAAAAGTGAGTTTTATGTTAAGAATGTTCAAATAATTCCCAAAATATGTTCATAGTTGTAGATTATATTGTCGCAGAAAATTTAACAAAATAATGTATAAAATAAACTTGATATGTGTTTTTATAAATTGCCTGTATTTTTTACATATCATACTGAGTTTTCTTGACAACAATTTGATATTCTAATATTGTCCTGTATGCATATGATGTTGTTTTTTGTGTGCTTACTCTCTGTATGTATATATGCTTGTGTTCAAGTTGTTAATAAACCTGATTTGTGTTTTTGTAAAGTTCCTGTTTTGACATATCATGCCGAGTGTTCTTGACAACACTTTGATATCCTAATAATGTCCTGTATGCATGTGTCTGTTGTTTTTTGTGTGATAACTCTCTTTTGTGTATATGCTTGTGTTCATGTGTTTTTCATGTCCCCCACTATAGTAGTGGGGGGACATATTGTTTTTGCCCTGTCTGTTGGTTGGTATGTTGGTTGGTTGGTTGGTCTGTTGGTTGGTTTGCGCCAACTTTAACAATCTGCAATAACGTTTGCTATATTGAAGATAGCAACTTCATATTTGGCATGCATGTGTATCTTATGAAGCTGCACATTTTTAGTGGTAAAAGGTCAAAGTCAAGGTCATCCTCAAGGTCAGAGAGCAAATATATGTGGCCCAAATCGCTTATTTTATGAATACTTTTGCAATATTGAAGAGAGCAACTTGATATTTGGCATGCATGTGTATCTCATGGTGCTGCACATTTCGAGTGGTAAAAGGTCAAGGCCAAGGTCATCCTTCAAGGTCAGAAGTCAAATATATGTGGCCCAAATTGCTTATTTTATGAATACTTTTGCAATATTGAAAATAGCAACTTGATATTTGGCATGCATGTGTATCTCATGGAGCTGCACATTTTGAATGGTGAAAGGTCAAGGTCACGGTCATCCTTCATGGTCAAATATATGGGTCAAAATTGCTCATGTAATGTTACTTCTGCAATATTGAAGCTAGCAATTTTATATTTGATTATGATCTTAATTGCTATCCTTACAAAATCCTTTATGCATATGATGTATTGTTTAGTGCAAACTTTATGTTTATTTATATGCATGTGTTTGTGTGTCTGTTTGCTGAAACTGAGTATACAAACACATTTAATGATCTTATTTCACATTTAATGATCTTATTTTCATTGCTTTCCTTACAGAAATCTTTATGCACAATTGTGTTTTGTTTATTGCAAACTCTCTGTTTATGTATACACACTTGCTAATGTAATTATTTGCTCAAAATGAATATGCAAACAAAGTTGATGATCAGATTTTCATCAAAGCAGTTACTGTTTGAAGTCAGGATTATATCATTTGTTACTCATGTAATTAGACAATAGGTTTCCCATAATGAAAGTGCTATTTTAAGGTCTTTATGTGTATGTGTGTGTGTAAAATAACAATATTTATTAATATAAAACTGTTTATTGTAAATCCTTATTTCAATACCAAGTCATTCAGTGTCCCCTTTGAAAAATAATGTATGCACTTAGATACCTTCACACAAAAAAAGATTTCATTTAAGGGTTTACTATGATAAATACTCAAGTTTGAAGGTATTGGAAGTGGTAAAGCTAAGATCATCTATCATATTTTCATTTAACACTATTCAACTAGCAATTCTGTCATCATTTTTCAATACAATTGCTTCATTTTCGCTTTCACATGAAGCTTTTTTAAGTGTTCTATGAAAGTGAGATGCTAAATTAAATTTCACTGTATGATTCAACATTATTGGCCAGAGTATTCAATCCTTTTTCTAAAGTATACTAGCTACACATTTAGTAAAGAAACGTCTTTTCTTGTGAAATTATTGATTTCCCCTGAAAGTTTATATTAATAAAATTTACATCAAACACCAGAAATAATAAATGGCTTATAAAATTCATATAGGAAATAAAAGTAGCAAGGTTGTCATACTTAGGCTTTGTCAGGAGAATGTATATCATTATATTTCTCACAAAAACTAATTCAGGAATTTATAAAAATAAATTTATGCAAAATAAATGCATGCAACCATCTCTATAAAAAGCAAAAACCTATTTAATTATAAATTTTATGCTTATGATTATGTTTATCCTATGTTTGCCTGATTCTAATTGTTTCTCTAAAAACTATTTACCAGCTTCTTGATAAAAACTGCTGTTGAATATGACTATAATCCTTGATGTCGTATATGTCATTTTCCAATGCATATAACCAACTTTTGTTTAACCAGATTCATTTATCATATTATAAAAATATATTGTTATAACATATGAGTATTACTATGTAATTGTTGTGTGCACATGAAATGTAAAACGACCTCGCTTATAAACTCTTAAATATTATTCATGTAAACTTTAAAAAAATAAAATAATTCAAATGTTAACTGATTAACTTTTAACATCTACTTCCAAATATTATAAGGAATTATACAATAGCTAAGCAATAAAACATTAATATTCGAATATGAAATGTCCTATGTTAACTTTACACTGAATTGCATATGTTCTGTTTTATTCTTTATTATTAATTATATCTATTTCATTTTTGTGTATTTCCAGTGTACGGAAGTGCGCTTTTTGTGTCTCTATTTGGGACTAGTTGTTTATTGTTTTTTCTCTCTCACTTTTGTCATTATTTTTCATACTTCTTCATTTCTATGGAACATTCATCTTCATGTTTCCATATTTTTTGTTTTCTTTTTCTGCTTGTATGTATGTATATCTTATGTCTTATAATAGAAAGCAACTGGACATATTTAAAAATAGAAACTAACTGGACAATCACACACAAACTCCACCTCTTTAAATGATTAAAATATGTACTTTGAATGTAAAAGAGCTTAATAACACAAATAAACGAACAAAAATATTCAAATGGTTAGACGAAAAAATAAATAGTGTATGCCTACTACAAGAACGTCACTTGACACATACTCTAGCACAAACCTTAAAAGATGAATGGGACGGAGACATCTATCTCAGTGGACAACATACTAATAAACAATGCATTGCCGTTCTAATTAAAAACAATATAGGGATCACAGTCGATAATTTTAACGAAATAATAATTGGCAGACTAGCAAGTATAGATATCAAAATACATGAAACACAATTAACATTAATCAACATCTATGGTCCTAACATAGATGATTACACATTTTACGAAACATTACAATCCTTTATAATTAATAACCAAGATAAAAACATTATAATCGGTGGTGATTTCAATACTGTCCTGAACCCATTATTAGATAAAAAGAAAGGAAACCTTTATACCCATCCTAAAAATAGAATCATTTTAAAAAACATAATTGAAAACTACCATATGATAGACATCTGGCGCACAGTATATCCAAACGAAAGCAAATTCACCTGGCACTCAAACACAAAACCAACAATATTTTGTAGATTAGACTATTGTTTAATTTCTGAGTCTCTTTGCAACATTATTGACACATGTAACATAAAACCAGGATTTATGACTGACCACTCTCTAGTTGAACTTAAACTGCACAATATACAACCTGAAAGAGGCCCAGGATACTTTAAAATTAACAACAGCATCTTATTAGATACACAATATCAAATACAAATAAAACAGGAAATATTTAATACAGTTTAAAATAATAAAGATGCAAACCCAAACACCTTATGGGAAGTAATTAAAGGAAATATACGTAACACAAAAATAAGATACACATCATTTAAACAAAAAGAAACACATAAACTTGAAACTGAAACCATCAAAACCATTGAAACACTTGAAAAACAATTGCATCAAACAAACAAAAAAGATACCACCGACATTAAAAATGAAATAACATTAAAAAAACAAAGATTAGATGGAATCTATCATACACAACTCAATGGAATACTACTAAGAGCGCGAGTTGAACACAATGAAAAAAATACAAAATACTTCGCAAACATTGAAAAACGTAGAAGTGAACAAAAAATGTACACAGATTAGTAGTCAATGGCAAAGATATAACAAACAGAACTGAAATACTAGAAGAACAACGTTTATTTTTCGAAACCCTCTATAAACGAAAAAATGTTGAAAATAACACCCTTTTTAAAAATACACAACACACTTTAAATCAAGAAGAAAAACTATTGTGTGACGGATTACTAAATGAATATGAATGTGGATTAGCACTAAAAGAAATGCAAAATAACAAAAGTCCAGGTTCTGATGGTATCACCATTGAGTTTTATAAAATATTTTGGAATGATATCAAAACACATTTAATTTAATTCACTAAACTATTACTATAATAATGAAAACTTAACTACGCTTCAAAAACAAGGTATAATATCACTCATTCCAAAACCTGGAAAAAACTTAGAATCCTTATCGAACTGGCGCCCAATTAGTTTACTAAACAATGATTATAAACTTGCAACTAAAAGTATAGCAAACAGAATCAAAAAAATATTACCATCAATCATTTCAAAATCTCAATCTGGTTTCATAAAAGGACGTTACATTGGTGAAAACGTTCGTCTTATCCAAGAATGCATACACTATTTCAACAATTCAAATAATCCTGGTCAAATATTCTTTGCAGACTTTGAAAAGGCATTTGATTCGCTTAATCACTCATTTATGTTCTCTTGCTTAGAAAATATGAACCTTGGTGAAAGTCTCAATCAATGGGTCAAACTATTCTATACCGATATTAACAGTATAATCATTAAATATGGCTTCTTTTCAAACAGTTTTAGCATCGAACGAGGGGTTCGACAAGGATGTCCACTCTCATCATCGCTATTTATTATTTGCATAGAGTATCTATCACATCACATTCAATCAAATAAACACATAAAAGGCATATCACTAGAACCTGACGAAGAAATCAAACAGTCCCTATTTGCTGACGATGCAACTTATTTTTTAAACGACAATTACGATTCTTTCCATAACCTTATAGAGTCGCTAACCCTTTACGAAATGACATCGGGTCTTAAACTAAACAAAAGTAAATGAACTGTGCTACGAGTAGGTAAATTAAAACAAAGTAATGTCCAATATAAAAAAGAAATGAAATTTAATTGGACATCCGATGAAGCCACAACGTTAGGTATTACTTTCACAAATAATGAAAAGGATACAGTTCTTAAAATCATACTTCCTAAATTACAGAATTTTAAAAACTGCTTAAAATCATGGCATCACCGTAAACTTACACTAATCGGAAAAAACACAGTATTGACAACGTTTGCACTTCCTAAATTAATTTATGTATTAACAGTTCTCCCAAATCCATCAAATGATGTTATTAACGATATAAAATCAGCAATATTTAATTTCATATGGGACGGTAAGCCTGATAAAATAAAACGAACTCAGTTAATTCAATCCGTAGAAAATGGAGGTATCCAATTAACGAACATTGACTCATTCTTGAAGGCAATCAAATGCAACTGGGTTAAAAGATACCTAGATAATACCAATACGAGTAAATGGAAATTATTCTACCAGAAAATCCTAAAAAAATATGGTGACTCCTTACTCTTTGAATGTAACATCAGCAATACTATCTTACATGAAATTGCAAACGAAAACATATTTCTGTCTGATGTTCTATCAGCATGGAGTTATGTCACTCATAACCTAGAAACCAAAACCAGCAGTAAAACTACTTTATGGAACAATAAAGACATAACTTCAATTCATAAGACGTTTTTCTATAAAGATTGGTTTGAACGAAGCATTAAATATGTCGACCAATTATATGACTTCAGAATTAAGGAGTTTTACTCTTTTGATGATATATGCTACATATACGGAATACCTTCAAATAATTCCTGAAGTATTACAAACTAATCAAAAGCATACCCATACATATTAAATCTGAAATCAATACAAATAATACACCATGAACTCAAACAAAATTCGTAGAAAACATACTTGGAAGAAAAAAAAACAAATAAAATATTTTACACACTTCAAACTAAAAAACCCTACAGAAAACTCCAAAACCCAAAATAAATGGCAAGTCCTTTTCGGAGAACATGAACTTAATTGGAAACACATATTTACCATGCCATATAAAGCAACTGTTGAAAGCACACTGAGAAATTTTCAATATAAATACATCCATAGAATTATAGCTACAAATAAATATCTCTTTAAATGCAAATTATCTAATTCAAATCTGTGTGACTTCTGCAGTGAAAACATCGAAACTATAGAACATCTTTTTTGGGAGTGCAAACACATCCAGCCTATTTGGAATCAATTAGCATCCTTTCTTGAACAACAGCAACTAAACGTTAAACTATCTTTCTTAAATGTAAGTTTCGGAATAAACTCATTGAAATCAATAGACTGTAATAATATCGTGAATTTTATTCTTATAATGATGTTTTATTTTATTTTTATTATGAAGTACAAAAAACAAGTACCAAATTTTAATTGTTTTGTCCATAGTCTTAAACTAAAAATCCAGATTAAGAAAGAAATAGCCCTCAGTAATGACAGATTACAAATCTTTGAACAAAAATGGAATCGGATTAAATTCTCATAATGTTTGTCCACTTATATACATTTCACTCTAATGTTAGTTTATCTTTCTAAAATATATTTAAAAAAATCAATCTTATAAGATCATTGTGAATGTACAACAAAACACACAAGTCCAGTATGCTTTCTTCCGACTTGATACAACTCATCATTTTTCATAACTATTCTTCTGTTGTTATTTTCTTTTCTCTTTAAAAAAATATATTTGTTAGCATATCTTGTATAACATGTCTGAATTTATTGCTTTGTACAATCACTATGTTGTATGATCATATACATTTATACATTGTATGTATTATATTGAATAAAAAAAAACAATAAGCTTTTTTATTTTGTTTATACAAATGTGACAAGCTTTTTGTGTTACAATAGATAATTAACACGAATGCAAGTCGTTCTTGTTATTAAATGCTATGTACTTAAAAATATAATAGTTTTAAATTGTTTATCAATTCTTTAAAATATGTTAACTCGTTGCTGTTTAAAGATTAACACATGCTTTTTGATCGTTCATCTTTTAGCTGGTAATTCGTCAATAGGCTAAGTGCATTGATGCTTATTTGAAAATCAAAGTTCTTAAATACGTATACCTTTTAAGCACGTTCTATGATTTCAAATCACAAGTAAATAAAACCAACATATATTAAGATGAAATATCAAGATGAAGCTAACGACCCTTATGACATTATTTCTACTGCGGTTAAGGCTGCCGCCTTCCAATCTTATCTTATAGATAAATGGCATTTTCTGTTTGTTAATATAGCGTATAAATCGTTTCACGATTTTGTTAGGGGTTTGTAAATACACCGATCTTAACAATTTTGTGATAACTATATTTGGTAAAAGTTTGTTACAAAAAAATCTTAAATAGCAACAAAGTCTTCATTATAGTGTTTTTTTTAAGCTTTCCGGTGGTTTAAAGAGAAATATCAGTGCAATAAAACTGATATTTCACTGTTTCAAACATCGAAAAATAACAGTGAAAAAATCGATATTTTCTCTGTTTTACTGTAAAATGACGTCATTTTTTGGACGAAATGACGTCATTATTCCAGCAAAATTCTCCTATTAAACGCTGTAACAATGTAAACAAACGGTTAAAAAAGCATAAAATAAAAAGTAAATTTGTTAGATTTGGTGGAATAATGAATACTGCGCCACTCGTGAAAATATATTTTTATGATCACTCGTGAATATAATCGATATTCCACCGAATCCAACAAATGTCCTCCATATATCTTTGAAGTGTAACGTTTGACTCAATGTTGTTCTATACTTGGTATTGTAAGTATTTATAAATATCAAGTTATGGCCACATAAGTGAATGGACTAAACTCTCCGAACGACGTACGCGAGCCGACGGCGTACGCAACTGCGTTGTTATCGATTACCATGTTTTGGGATGCGATCGTAGCGGCAGCGGCGTTGGTGATTGCCGAAAGGCCTTAATTTTCAGCGGATAATAGAGCGGATGTTTATGCGTTGTTAGCCGTTGCACGCATCTACATGTCAATTTTAACTGGCAAACATGGCATATTGTTTTTGCAATGAGCATCTGTATTTTATATAGACTTAAAGTTGTAATTTGACGGTATTTAATTTTTAAAATGTTTAAAAAATTTGACTCTTTTTTAAATTTTAATATCTCAAATGCCATTTGTCTACTCCATACTGAAATGTTTCTTCTTTTTACTACATTTTCTAAATTAAGGTGTCGCTCAAACAACTGTGTCATTTGTTTGTAAAAAATATAATGTATTTATACAGTCACGATCACAATTTCAATATGCTCTAAAACAACGTTTTATGTTTTATAGACTGTAGTACAGTGAACAAGTAGTGTACAACACTGATATAATCGTAACGTTTTAAATATAACATCAAGGACTAAGGTAACAAAAAAGCAAGGGAAAAGCCTATTGTTATGTTCGAAAACTAATTACTATAAATTTGACATTCATCCCTCTACATGACTTTTATCTATCCGAGTGCTGATGTACTAAATCTTCAATAATCATTGTGTGTTTGGTCGTCAATTAACCGGCTTCTGTGAATATTCTTTTATAACTTAACCCATTTATGCCTAGTGCAATCTCCCGTCCTTCTAAATTGGATCAATTTATTTCCAAAATTAGGGATGTCTCGTATATTTATTTATATATTTAGAATATTTCTTACAGAAATTTATTTTAGCAAACAGCACAGACCCTGATGAGACGCCGCATCACGCGGCGTCTTATCTGGGTCACGCTGTTTGCCTAAGCATTTTTTTAGACGCTAGGCATTCATGGGTTAAATGACATCTAAACGTCTTATATTTTTTTAATTCGTATAATCTGTGTATGTTCACAACCTGAGTTATATTTGAAACTAATTGACACTTGAAT
The DNA here is from genome assembly GCF_020536995.1 of Dreissena polymorpha. Classification (NCBI taxonomy): domain Eukaryota; kingdom Metazoa; phylum Mollusca; class Bivalvia; order Myida; family Dreissenidae; genus Dreissena; species Dreissena polymorpha. The sequence goes on from NC_068362.1 coordinate 11,723,205, forward strand.
ACTTTTATTAAATGCTTATATGAAATATATTTACACAAGTTACATACAAACTTATCTCTATCACTATATAAGTTATCTTTTGAATTCAATATCCTGTTATGTTTTCGACAGTATAATTTAATAGAAAACTCGCACGTTTCACCGATGCGTGCTCGTGCATTTGGGGACACATTTATCGGAATCAAATGGTTTTAAGCTACGCAGGCTGATTGCAGATTAACATGAATAATCGAATAATGTTCGTTTAGCTCAAGGTAAACAGATTGCATGCAAAATGACTTAAAATGGGTTCAATGAGTAACAAACGGGTAGCAGTGTTAGCAATTTATTAGGTTTAACTGAGTTTTATGTTAATATTGGTTATAATGTTGAATGGAAACATACAACGGGCTACGTTGTTTTTAACAATGTATATAGGACTATTATAGAATTATATAGGATTATTATTTACACAGCCAATTTTGAAGGAAACCTGGCATTTCCTCAGTATACATGACTTAACATAATTATCAACAAATTTATTTCAACTCTAGCGACCACCGCTTATCCTCATCAGTACACACATACACACCAAGAAGGCTGGAACTCGGTTTATTTGGCAAACGATCCCTTCGGCCATAATACAAGCAGTGCAAGCATCAAGCGATGCTATTGGAATAGTGCGGATTCACTTTGTAATTCTAGTATTAATTTGAGAGTGGTATGTTGAGTGGCATTTTGAACATTATTCTTGAATAAACACATTAACGCACCAAGTACATGTAAGGCAGGCGAACTGATGCAACAGCATCTAATTGGCTTGGCTATAACCCACTGTTTCAAAACCTAAGGAGGCAATAGAGAGCCTACCTTTAGGAAAAGCTTCAGGAAAAGATGGCATACTTCCACCAGTCAAATGCACAACCCCCTCTGTCAGTACTGGGAAGAAGGATTGGAATCTCACGACATGAAATATAATATTCTATTCTAGAACAAAACCGATAGTAACGACTGCAACAACTACATAGCGGTATCATTTCGGAGTTCTGAAAGCAAAGTCTTTGCACGTGTAGTCCTGTGCAGAGTACATAACCTTGCTGATAGAGTTTACCATGATTTACAGTGCGGGTTCCGCTCAGAAAGATCAACCATATGTTTTATCTTCTCAATAAGGCATCTGCAGAAAAAGTGCACACAAAAGAACAATTTTTATATGGCCTCTTTATATGGCCTTCATAAATCTGACTCAAGCGTTTGACCTTTTCAGCTGGGATGTACTTGCCACCGTCCTGACGAAAAGATTGGCAGATATCGAGACTTCTGAGCTTGGTACAGTCGTCCCACGATCATATGAAAGACATTGAACAGTATGACCACTCGTCTTGACATTATTTTGACATCCGCAACGGCGTCAAACAGGGATGGGTCTTTTCTCCCGCTCTGTTCGGCTTCTTCTTCGCTGTCCTTATGCACAGCAGCTGGAGTTTCGCTTCTTTATACTTTAAAGAGCCCACACTTGGTCAAATGGCAGTATGTTTAACATAGCTTGACTGAATACAAAGTTTAAAGTAACGGAGGTGATATTAAGGGAAATGCTTCTTGCAGATGAAGCTGCTCTGGTCACCGAAACAGAGCTTCATAGGCTGTTAAATTTATATGGAAAGGCATGCAACGAGCTTAACCTGACAACAGACTAACGAAAATCAATTGATGGCTCAGCATGCCGACCCACCTCCCACATCAACATCAACGGCTATGATTTAGAGGTCTTCAGCCAGTGCACATTCCTCGAATCTACCATCACTAACGAGCCCTCACTGGAAGCAGAGATAAACAAAAAGGGTCGGTATGGCCTGGATAACCCTGACCAGGCTGATAAAGAAAACGTCAACATGCTAGAAAAACACCAATATAGCTGAGTATACGGCTTTGCATGTTAAGCACTCTTCTGAATAACAGCGAATCCTGGACTTTGTTCGCATCCCAGGAGAAAATGTTATGCGCTTTCTATATGCGCTCCGACCTCGTTAGAAATGACGATGTTCTGGAAATGGCAGTCATCTCCATTAAGACCACTCTGCTTCTTTAGCGTCGTCCTAGTTGGCTGGGTCATGTGCGTCGGAAAAACAACGGCCGAATCACATAACACATCCTGTATAAAAAACTTGCCTCAGGCAAAAGAACAACTTGTCATCCACATCTCCGCTACTAGGACAAATGCAAGCGCAACCGAAACGCCATTTACATAAACCATCGCATATGGGAACCACTTTCCAAAGGCAGTTTAAAGTAGAGAAAGTAGAAAATTGCAGTAAAAGTTTGTATGTATGTGGGAGAGGAGACGATCAGACAGCTCGTCAATGACTGGCGCAAACGGATAAAGGACATACTGCTGCTGCCGGCATTTAAATCCGTTACATGCCGGAGATACGGCAGTTTCTACCCAACCCGAGTAGGTCTACACACACACCTTAAACGCTGCAAAAAATAACATTCGTGACATTGTCAAGAGACGCAATATGTAATGCATTAGAAAAAAAACAAGGAAAATCGCATCAATAGAAGTTGTTGATCTGAGAAAAATCATTACGTTCAGGAGAAAACAATAATAACACAAATATCAGTGAAACTGATGGAGGCTCCCCGATGATGCGCTTTGTCAATCTATGTGTTAATAACCACCTAAACAATCTATTATTAGCCTCGACGAAGTTGACCATGACCCCAGTGACTTCATATCTCATCAAAAGGTAGGGGTCCATGCAAGGTACCTACATGCCAAATATGTAAGATATGGGTAAAACATTGAAGGCGCTATGAGAAACTGTAAAATAGTTGTGACGGAAAAATCTATTTGTAGCCTCGGCGACCTTGACCCAAGTGACCTCATATCTCATCAAAAGGTAGGGTTCCATGCAAGGTACCTACACGCCATCTATGTAAGAGACCGGTAAAATATTGAAGGCGCTATGAGAAACCATCACAAAATGTGACGGAAAATCTATTATTAGCCTCGGTGACCTTGTCACATGTAACCTCAAACCTCATCAAAAGGTAAAGGTCCATGAAAGGCCAAATATGTAAGAGGTCGGAAAATTTTTCAAGGCTCTACGAGAAACTTTAACACAATTGTGACGGAAATATCTATTATTAGCCTCGGTGACATTGACTTTGAGGCCAAGTACCTCAAACCTCATAAAAAGGTAAAGGTCTACGCAAGGTACCTACATGCCAAATATGTAAGCGATCGGTAAAATAATGAAGGCGCTATGAGAAACTGTAACAAAAGTGTGACGGAAGGAAGGAAGGAAGGAAGTAAGGAAATTCAAACTGGCAACTATATGCCCCCGACAATTTTCGGGGAGCATAAAAACACTATTTTTGTTTTATTTGTTTAAGCCGCATATGATGACTCCATAAATGCACGAACTATACTGTATATTATTTTTGTAATTAAGGTTTATAAATTATACACCAAGACTTAACATCCATTGGCACCACATTTGTTTTTTTTATTTCAAATAATTTCTTGATATATTATACAGCCCGAATCCAGTTTATAACACAGATGTTTTCAAATGAGCGGAGCTTCCCAAGCTGTTGCCGCACCCCATTATTCAATTTTAAAGCATTCGGATACGAAAACAGCGTGAACAGACATTTATCTATGCACCTGAGGAAGACGTATCGTCAAACGCGCCTGGGTATGTGATAAACATGTTTTAATACCATAGGCTAGTTTACAAAAACATTTACATGTGTGCCAATATTATAGCTCACTTCATTGTAACATATTGTATGCATGTAAAGAAAAGCTATGTCTGTACGTTATATATAAAAACACATTAGTTTATATATTATTTAGTCCACTGTTTAATAAATATTCAGTATTAAAGGTAGGTGGCGATTCCCTTTATAATACATGGCAATTCCTGTAGAAAAAAGGGTCAGCGAAAGGGAACGGTTTATGCATACGAGTTTAATCCGTTGGAAGGCAGCCTAAAGTTAACATCATTTGATTAGAAAATGCGATCTTGTAAATAAGTTAAAGCATCGTCTAATTAAAAACCAATGGATAGCTCGTGAAAATCTTGTATTTGCTAAACAATTTTATAACTCAGTGGTTTACAAAAGTAATTTATAACATTCTGCCTCATGATGACATAAAGTAAATACATGTAAGAGCTAAATTAAGTTTTGCTGTTATGAGTTTAGAACCCAGGAACATCGTATACAGTCACAAATATAAAAGTTATTGTAAAAAACATTTCATCTAAATCAAGTTGTGTTTAATATAAATTCACTTCTCATTATTAACAAACATAGCGTAATAACGCAAAATGTCAAAACGATACATACATGAAACTAGAATTATTATGTCTTTAGATGATGTACTGTAAATGTTTTATGTTGAGCTTAATAAATGTCTGGTTTGTTTCTCCGACTTATAATAAAGTGTCGGTAGAGCTGGTCAGTATTTAAATAAAAACAGGAAAAGTATCGGATCGTGGTAGCATAAACATCATGCAACCTTTTCACAACTAGTATACATGCACCTGAGTACTATGTATTCTGACAATGTATACCTTATAGCAATATTATAACGAATACAAAACGTGTTTAGTTGGTAAATCGTATTATTATGCAAGGGACGGTATTGTTACATACTTTTCAATATATTATTGCAATGAGGGTATGGTATCATTTGTTTGCAGTTCATCCGGGATTACAGAGCCGATGTTATATGGAAACTAAGTACACTTAAAACATCCAGGCTATAATGGTCTGCTGTTTATTCAAGGTACTATATCTGGTGGTACAGTCATATTCATATATACTGACATTTCTTTCAGCGATATGGTGTATATGTAGCACTCGATTAAGCAGTGATTTTCATCATGTTTTTTATTACTTAATAACATGGTATAGGTATTGTCAATAGTCTAAAACAATTAAGATGTCCGTATACGAGCTATGATCGAACAACAGTAGGACGTGTATGTTGTGCGACTACTATCCTGACTGTCTTGATGGTTACGACGAGTCGGCCGAAACATGTGGTAAATGTATTTTGATATCTGAGTATTCGTTAAAAATAATTACATTTATAGTGAACATACTTTGGTTCTTAGACAACCAGAACGTCAAGGGATTTGGAGTTACCGGTCAGATCTTAACGAAATAAGTTGCACGTCGTGTCAGTGTCGGTGATTAATCGATACGTGTATCATCATAATTTTATTTAGAACTCAATCGTTAAGCAATAATCGGTTAATTCTCACCAATCTTATCCACCTATGCTGTAAGTGAGGCCAGTAAGCAAGAGTGGCTGGTCAATCACAATATCCTTACTTGGAACAAATTCAGTTAGGCATTATCCGCTCTAACTCATCTAGGTTGTACCTCGAACAAGTTCCAGTGTAAGAACAGCAATTGCATCCTAAAGTCCCAGGTGTGTGACTCGAACCCAGACTGCTTACCGGGAGATGAGGACGAGCAGAACTGCCCTGGTCAGTATTATGCTTGTTATATTCTTGTCAACATAACGCCCAGTGAGAAATGAACTGAGCTATACTTAAATGCTCAAAGGTGAAGTAATTACTCGGCGAATACTTAATCGATTGAATGTTTAGAGTCGTTTTATGCATTCCATGCTGTTGCGATAGCATTATTCATTTTCAAACGTAATGCATTCAATTAAATATTTTAATAAACAATTTAATTTTAGAAGTGAACATTCAAGCAATAGATGCTCTTCAACAATCCATTTATCTGCAACACATTTTTGGTCCTTTGTCACAAATTCAAATCACATTCTGTCTATATTTCTAGCAGTAATTTAGAAGCGAGAAATGTGTCTGTCAATTTCATTTCTCGTATTTTGTTAGTTATGTAGTAAATGCAAACTTTCAGCAATGATGTTATGTTCACAAAGATCTGCTTAATAATCTTGGGTTGATTCAAAAACTAAAGTCTTATTTTATTACAAGTTTAATTTTGTTTTAATCAAGTGTTAAGGTACTTTTCGCCACGTCTGAAATAAGAACGTATTAAAAAAGTCTAAAAGTAGCTAGTCGGAAGTGTTAGTTTAGTTCTTTGAACATACAATATATTTTCGTTTTATGATATTTTCTGTCAGTTTGGACAGTTTACACGATACCATTTAAAATATGTAAACAATATAATAACTATTGCTTTATTACATTGCAATATAAGTAACATTATGTATAATTGTAATTTAATGATTTGTATATTTATAAATTCAGATGTCGCACCTTTTTCAGAGGGAACACAGAGGTGTCGGGACAGGTCGTGTCAGTTGCGCTGTAATGAGTAATACCAACAGAAACCACTGATCGGGCTATAAAGGACTCGACATGTTTGTTTGCGACATTCCAAGTTATTCTATTCTCTCAAAAAGTAAAGTAACGGACCAAACTAAGTCTTAGAGCAAGAAAATTCATGAATTGTTTTCAGCAATCTAAAACCAACACGTAAATATGAACAAGGAATATTAAAAACAATAAAATAAATAACACATTATACAACACAAATTTTCAAATTGAATTTACACCGAACTGATTACTCCAATACCGAAACATTTATTTGAATTAATTGCAGAACTTAAATCGTTTTAGGCGTCGTGTGAGCACATCTGGTCAATTAGTAGGGATTTCCCTACCATGTATATTTCTTTTGTATGTGCACGTGCTTTAGATTATACACAGAAAATGAGTTGATATTGTTTAAAATTCAGCTTTGTTAATTATTTGTACCTCTTGTTCTCAGTGTTTATTATATACTTCTATTATTAAATCTTTTCTAATCTGATTTGATACAAACATGGTATGAGATTTTCTATATTTGCTTTACTATATAGACTTCCTATATAAAATCTTCTTTTTCTCAATTGTTCGACTTGTGACTTCTTCAGTACGGCTTCATAGTTATCTCCGAATTTTAGAGACATACATTTGTATTTTCTTTAAATCTGAAAAAGAATTGTTTGCGTTTATTTTTACTCCAAAAGTATGCAAAAAAGGGAAATACACAACTGAGTCAACATGTATGTAAGCATCATGGGCTGGTTATTCGTTTCTTTACATAATTATGACGAACAAAGCAATAAAAAAACGACCAAGATGGCAAATATTCGTTAACAAAATCGAACATTTCTTGTAAATGCCAACACCTCTGCCATCAACAATAATTATGTTTCTGTTCTTATGAATAAGATATATATAATACAAAAAAATTATATGGTACATTAACTTCAATATGTATTTTAAATTGGTTTCATAAGTTTATATTTACTTTTTATGCCCCCGGATCGAAAGATCGGGGCATATATTGTTTTTGGCCTGTCTCCAAAATTTAACCTAGGTTAAAGTTTTTCAATTACGTTTTCATTATTGAAGATAGCAACTTGATATTTTGCATGCACGTGTATCTCATGGAGCTGCACATTATGAGAGGTGAAAGGCCAAGGCCCTAATTCAAGGTCAAAGGTCAATATGGGGCATTGTGTTTCTGACAAACACATCTCTTGTTAATTTAGTTATATGACATTTTTTGTAACTAGCACTGCATGCGTAACTTTAGGTCAATGAACTGTAAGTGTTACTGTTGAAATGTATTTGCACAGGATATTTAAATTCATTTCGCCAAGTTTAGTATAGAACTAACTGAATATGATGTTTTTAGATTAGATCCGTAACACTTAAAATAGGTGAAGCCACAAATATTGGCCTCATTCACAAACAAAATGCAAAATCTAATGCGCAAATAAAATATAAGATCTCATGTTTCATCCGTGTAAAGAGTATTCATTAATATGAAGTTTTCCTTAAGTTGCTATCATGATATCACATCATACTTAATTCATCTCTCCTGTATGTTCCATTAAAATACGTTCTCAGGCAATGCTTCTGCCTCAGATGATAATGAATATAAAGATCATACTGCATATCCAGGGGCCGTATTCCAGTAGCTTCTTAAGTTAAAAAATAACTTAAGTTGAAATATTGCGCAATATTTTTTCTTATCTCCGACATTTTTTCTTTAAACATAAGATTTCACTGAAGTTAAATTCTGGTAGCTTAATAAACTTAATAAATTTCTTTACTCTGTGTATTTTTTCTCATATATTAAACATTAAGTTAACTTCCTTTAACTCTTAAAGGAATTTCTTAAAGTGAATTCTAAGCGTCTCATGTATTGTTTTTGACGTTTCAAATTTAACTTAAGAAATTTATTTAAGAAATTTCGTAACATAAGTGCAAACTTAAGAAGCTACTGGAATACGGCCCCAGAAGGAACAAGTAACCATGGTACAATATATAATGTATGCATGTCACCGACAATTAAGTCTACGCAGCGTGTAATTCATGATGCAGTAGATAAAGCAAAGCTCAGAAGATAATGATGACTCAGAACAAATAGTGGCTCAGAAGTAAAACAATGCATGAAAGTAGAACCATACAAGCAAGATACTTCATTTTCAAAAAAAAAAATTACTAAGGCTCATAAGATACTGAATGGCTCATGCGAAAATGCGAAAGACTGCAATTCATATCTATAAGATAGGCATTTCCAGAATAAACTGTTAAAGTCTCTATAACGCTCAAAATCAACGAAACTTTTGTAAAGTATTTCGTAAAATAAAGTTTACACCTAAACAATCAGTGTTCCTTATAGCAATAACCACAATTTCAACGCTAGATGTGGTATGATTACATAGATTTTTGTAGATACAAAATGCTCGTTTTTATTTATTTGTGACCACAATAAATTCCATGTTAATTTCCTGCGAATATATCTATTGATGCGACACACGAACATTAAAATGGTACCATGTTAAACCCATAATAAAAACGAGCATTTTGTATCCTCAAACATCTATTTTACCATACCACATCTGGCGTTGAAATTTCGACAATGGCCATAAAAGGAACAATTGTTTGTAATTGTTTAGCTTTATTTTACGAAATAATGTACACACTTTGCATTGATTTTGAGTAGTAATGTTACTTTAAAGATTTATTGAGAAAACTTCAATGTACATAACTGCACATACCGGTATATACGTTTGGCCCCAACAACTTTTTCATACAGCATTGTTACGGTGCATTCGCACATCGAACGTACATTCATAGTGAATATATAGAATATAAAATCTACCAGCCATAAATAAATGTAATTTTAATGAAATATTTGCAACATGAAAACAGATCTTCTTGAAAATATTCACAGCAAAGAAAACGGCCTATGGTTCATGTAGGTTATATGAAGCTTCTTCCTATGTGGATGGTTTGTGAAAAGTAGAAAAGTAATCCTTAAAATAATTCATGTACGCTTTGTATGAGATCGTCAAGCGCTGAAATACTCCGGTTTACCCAGTAATTTAAATAATATACATCGGGGGGTGGGGGGGGTCACCCAAGGATTGTTCCTAATAAGAAATAAGTGTCAGGTAATTCTGCCAAACGGTTTTGGAAGGCAGGTCGTTTGAAAAAAGGATTTGAATCCGAAGACTCTCGGAATAACGCCACGGACTGACGTCGGAGAACGCACAATGTTTTCAAGTTATCAAAAGACGATATACTATATATGTTACATTACCTATCGGGGTTAAAAAATGGGTTTCCATTATTTGACAATTAAACATGGTAAAATTTGGGAAGATGCGAATTGTAATGTTCAATTGATTACACACATCGAACCCAGGCAAAGATTTATTCTATGGAACCACACAGCCGTTTTGCATGATCGGTAAATCGAAACAGTACCATCAATTACAGTCGATTTAATAAGTCTCGCCGTGTTTGTATTATTTGCCAGATATGACTTTGGACATGAATACGGTCCAATTTAAACTTATCTAAGTAGACAAGCATGAGTTATACTAAGTAACATGATAAAGGCAATCATTGACTGTAGTTTGGATGGGCATATCAGTGATTCAAAAATTAGCATACACTGTTTTCAAAACTTAAAAAATAGTATTGAACAGCAGATATAACTTTCGATTTCTTCTTCTGTGTCCATTTGTTCCGAATATGGTAACACAATAGAACGAATTGCAAACGATGCCTATAACATAATGTAGGAAAAATTACGGTATTATTTTGAAGTCGATAAATATTGTCGCGCTCCGTTATTATATTACACCAAACCAGTACATGCGATAAGTTACATATATAATCGAATATAAAACATATCGGTTTCGGTACTGAAACCATAAAATATCATCTATAGAGCAATACGTTACGATACCATTCATAGTCTTCGAAAAGACCCGTTTATTATCTGTAAAGGTATACATAATAAAACATAATTTCATGAACTGTGAGCAATATTATAATTTAAAACTTTATTAGTGCAATTGCAATTTGACCCCACGACCAGTAGAAATAATTAAACATGATGTGATTTTCATACATGGTCATATGATGTCATAGTTGGACATATAATGTCATATATGGATAAATGATGTCAAAGATGGACAGATGATGTCATACATGGACATATGATGTCATAGATGGACAGATGATTCCATAGATGGACAGATGATGTCATAGATGGACAGATGATGACATAGATTGACAGATGATGTCATAGATTGACAGATGATGTCATAGATTGACAGATGATGTCATAGATTGACAGATGATGTCATTGATTGACATTTGATTTCATAGATTGACAGATGATGTCATAGATTGACAGATGATGTCATAGATGGTAATATGATGTCAAAGATGGACATATGATGTCATAGATGTACAGATGATGTCATAGATTGACATATGATGTCATAGATTGACAGATGATGTCATTGATTTCTCAGGAGTGTTCCCCGTTAAACCGAATCTCGTTGCTTCAAGTTCCAGGTTTTCACTCCGTTAAAAATGGTAGTCAGCAATCAAATTCCTTGATGGCCTTGCACATCTATTCGAATATCGTAATTGGTTGAAATATTCACCGTCGCATTTTGGTAACACGTGCCACTGTGCGCCATCTTTCACAGCACAATGCACACGAAGTATTTCACCATTTAGAAGTCAAATATTCAAAGCCATTTAAAACGGTTTTCTGTTATACGTCATGCCCTAACAAGTTGTCATAACGTATTGTTGCAACATACACCCGTTCGTAAAACATCTGACTTCATGGAAAAAGGTTTAATGATGAAGCCATTAATATTTGAATATAAGGTTTGAATTAATCAACGTTTGTCTTGAAAGTATGATATTGGAATACACCTTAGATGACCTCAGAAGCATGCGATTTGAATTAAACGCAGTTGTCCCTGCTAGTTCAGAACAAGAATTAAACCCAGTTGGAATCCAGCTCCCTTGCATAGGTCTGTATAGGGCCCTTATATCGGCTTTCTCTCATATCCCGGAACCTGATAAAAGTGGACATGTCTGTTGAGGATTGCAGGTTCAATAAACATATAAAAGATGTCTGACTGTATGCCTACTGCTTCTATGAGTTAACATTACGGTTAACAACTATTCCATTTAGTTACTTATTTTCCTTTTCGAAAACCCTTTTTTGTATTACAATACAATTGTTGCTAATTTTTCGAGTGAATATCGTGTGCCAGTAATAATTCGCGCGACACTCAACAACACATTCGGTTTATTCGGCGGCAGCATTCATGGGACGTTTAAAAAACACTGTTCAGAAATCGTATCTGTGTGTAAATACATAGAATAAACGTTTCAAAAACTTAGACGTCTTATGAACAAATGCTTCTTTTTCATATTGGGGTTATTCCTGTCTAAGACAAGATTATTTTCCGTTTTGAACGCACATCGGTAACGTTTCAGCAAACAACTCACATTGAAATGTCTTTCTTTACATACCTATGAATGCTGTTTTAATGATTTGTGTCGTATATAGCAATACGCCAGTCACAAACGAGGTAGGATGACAATTCGGAAAACACTAACAAACTTAAGAATTTACAACATAAGCTTTTGATAAAATAGAAATAGCCAGTTTGTGATTGTAGGGAATTGACCGTCTAGAATGATAAGAGAATAAAGTCAATTATTGTTTACATATGGACATTTTTTTTCATACATGAACATGTGTACATTTCATAATGCAATATCTTATTTTTAATACTTTCACAGTTTACAATAATAAATATTATTTAAGGAACTCATACAAGATTATACGGGCAAAAGCCCGCGCAGCGGGCGTTGACCGTTCATGCATATGTAAATTAAGACATACAATTGCATAAGGATACCACATATGGATGCGTCTCAAAAAAAAATTGCCATGCGACATGTATTTTCGCGATGCTATTTATGACCTTGAACAAATAAAAAACACTTTGATATATGCTAAATCACATGTAAATACATACCTCAGGAAAAATTATATCAAAGACATCATAATTGTGTAGCGAATCGCACTAAATATTCTCGCATTATTTGTTTTTCTTCGCAACCGTTCCAGAATTAAGACATTACTCAATTATTTCTCCGGAACACTCTTCAGTGGGTATAAGCCGAAGACTGGTTCACTACATATAGTGAAAGTCTTTACCAAACACAATTTACGCGAACATAACCCGTCTTAATATATTGCCGAATCTCAGATTTTTTGTCAAATTTATTTGCTTTGATCTTTTCGATATCTTATTGTTATTATTATCCTGACAAATCACAAACGCTTGTTAAAAAATTATTTGTTTTAAACATTATAGTTGGCATCTCTATTCTTCCAGTATTCTCGCGGTATTCCAATATCGACACCCTACTGTTTATTTGTCAGAATTCGTAACGCATTCCCATTCCCTCTCAGAAAAAGTTTTACGTGTGATCATGAGCAATATTCTGGTAAGTTGTCGTAGTTATCCATCAGAAACACATTTATTCACAAAATTTAAAGATATTCCGATCTAACTTTTTAGTCTTTTAGCTTTAATTTTTAACGTATTTACACCTCGTCTTCTCGCATTTTACCGATATTCCGAAAGGTTACATATCACTATAATAAGTTAAGGCCTAAAACTACAAATTCCGATACCGTTGGATTTTCGTACCACAATCTTACGTAAAAAATCTTACTCGAAATCAACAAAAACAAGACATTTATACATTGTCTGCATTATTGATCAAATTCTAAGATATTTGTTGGTTTTCCGTTTTTAGAAGCTGTTTTGCCAAGGCAAGAGGCCGTTCTATCCAGCAAAACTGACAGTTTTGGTTTACAGAAATCAACAAAGGAGTTATTCCTGAACTATCAAATTTCCAAGCTATATATACAGTTATTATCTGTGGTGGTCTTTATTGGTTATGTTGGTTTACTTGGATGGAACATGTGTGAACTTTTATAGAACTTTGAAAAGTCTCTATCTGTCTATATATAAACAACAATCAGCTATGGTATAATAAGATCAGATGTGCAAACAATGTCAAAGTGTTGTTAAATTAACAAGTTGAAGGCAATTATGCTGAAAAAATATGAAAGTTCCCATGCAAATTTAGTCTGTATATCGACGAGCATCTGCCAATAAATGTCAAACTAGTAATACAAAACTTACCACAAGTATGTAAAAGCACTAAGTACCTGTTGTGATAATTTTTAGTAAGATAGTGTAATTCTAAACAGTAGCAAATAACTTGTTTAGTAAATGCATTTTGCAATTAATATGATTTCCTTTATATTGTGTAATTGATAAATTGGTTGTTACTTGTTAATCCATGCTAAATTTTTTATGGCTAGTACAAAAAGGTAATAAAATAACACCACTTTGTAATTTCATATACGTAAATATTCTTGTACTGTAAGTTGATGACAGTGTTTTAGTATTACTCATCTTGTCACTATTATTTTATGTGCAAATAAATGATGTGAAGTGTTTTGTATCTCCACACAATACCACATACCTTTTTACATATGTACTGTGTTATGTGTTATTTGAATGTTTAACAAAATATGGATGATATAACATGATGCATTCTTATATTTGCATTCAAATTGTAACTATAGAGCTAGGTGTATGCAGTTAAGACTGTGATTTAAGAATTGCTACACAATAGCTTGTTTTAGTGGCGACAACATTTAAACTATTCAACAATAGTTTGCGAAAGAAAATTAGAAACCTGCAAGATACCTGTATTTATTAAATATTTTAATTGCTAAACAAGTATGTTGTTATGCTGTTACACATACTTATACATCGATAATAAATAAGAAGACAATTAGCGGTGTAAACGTTTCCCAACCGTAGAAATCATTCTTCTGATGAAGTCAGCGGTATACAGACGAAAGGTTCAGGTATGGCTTTCAATACGTAGTGTGTGTTATTTGACAGTCTAAGACTTATTGGATTTAAAAAAATCCTGTCCAATTTGTCAATCAAAATTGATTTGACTCATCACATGATTTTATGTTAAATCAGTAACTGTATGCTAAATGCAACTGCTTTAGCAAGCTGTCAAGTTGAATTGAGACATTTGATGAAACAAACTGTTTCCTGGGTAGGACCAGTACTTAGTGTCTATACGACGTACCATGACGTCGAAAGTCTACAAGACCTACTAGGTAGAACGAGAAATGTACTTCGACGTACAATTTTTGCCGACCCTTGAGTGTTAGCCAATCAGAAGACACCCTACATCTGTTGCTTTTAGAGATATTTGACATTGAACATTATTATTATTTATACCAAATAATGCGACTATCCATCGCTTACTCATACATATTACGTGTATTTATTACACATTATTACTATTATAATTTATACCAAATTATGCGACTATCAACTGCTAACTCATAGATATTGTGCGTATTTATTGACCTGGCGTGGCGACATTAACCTCTGACTTATGCAAGTTATGGTTATCACAAAATACGACCAACGGGGAGGTTATTTTACATTATGTATCCCGTTAATAATTGGTAACTGTTTGGTTACCGTTGGGAATTTCCTACACAGTAATGCGCTCCGCATGATCAATAAAAACTTACAATATGCTGAATAATTTTTATTTTAAAAAGGTAACATTTTAATCTTCTTAAAATGTGTATATAATATATTTTAAGGCATTAAATACTTGAGACTTCTATGTGGTTTTTTTTGCCATTCTGATATTTGTATTCATTTTGTCCTCAATTAAAAGAAATTTTTAACATTTATTATGAATAAATCTGAAGGAAAAGTGGCTCAAGAGACAAATGTTTTGATTGGCTGTTCAGAAAATGTGTACGTCGAAGTACAAACATGTATGTAGAAGTACAAATTGTACTTTGACGTACAAATATATACTTCGAAGTGTATTTTATATTTGTACATCGACGTACAATCATTGTACTTCGACGTACATTTCTCTTTTTACCTTGTAGGTCTTCTTGACTTTCAACCCAAATGGTACGCCATAGTATTTAAGGGTTATCTTAAGAATGCTCCCACTTAAGGGATCAATACAGAGACCTCCCAGTCCCAGTGACTAAGCCAGTTAGCAGACACCCCATCCACTTTACCACAGCCACCGAACCAGCTTTAAAATCCTGTGGCTAGAAAACAAAATAATTATAAGATGCTAGATCTTTAAGCTAAGAAATGTAACTCGTTTTAAGATTGATTTTGTTGGATGCGTTACTTAATTATTGCAACAATTATAATATTTTGAACACAATCATGTCCATATATTTATTAAAAATACATGGTTATCATAAAAACTTAAAAAGCTTTTGCCCGTAAATTAGGTAGCACCTATAACCATATTAACGCTAACTATACGCAAATGAAAAAAGCTTGTTCTTAATCATGTATCTATGAATAAAATAAAAAAGAATAATAAATCAGAGTCAATGTGTGTAACGTACTGATATGTTTGCCCGCAACTAAACGGACATAGTCCGACCCGCTGGGCTAAACAGCTGCCATGTTTGCTGGCTGACACCAGTATCATGGCCATATGTCTGTCACTTTTGGCGACAGATGGTGACCGTGGGTTTCCTATATATAGCGTCAACATTTTGAGCAGAAGGCATTAAACACTGAAGATCTTATCACACACTAAGGTAATTTTTGCTCACGATTTTTTAACATATATTAAATAATCATGCGCATACATGACATATGAACCATGTTGTTTCTGATGAAATTAGTCAGGTTATACGAAACAGCACTTCTTTTATGGGTATATATAAATATAATTATTAATATGCATTACATAGTAGATAGATAGATTTATTTAAACATAAAATGCATAGATTTACATGGCAGCATATACGCACAATAAATAATAAAAACAACTTGCATGTATAAAAAAGCCATGTCAATCAACATTATACGTTAAGAATTGCACAGTAAAGGGTTTGCAATTAAACTCTTAGTAAAATAAATTACAATTTAATACTGCATACAATGTTTCACGTATTGTAGCTTCTTTTTTGTCCTGCCTCCATACATTGAAAATCCTGTTTCATAGCATACCCTAAACTGTTATTATATGTAAAATGTATATGATAATTTCATGTTTTTCAATTTGATATTTCAGGTGAGGACATTGTATATTCAGAATGAAATCAATTATCGTCGGTCTCATGATTGTGTCGGTCATCCTATTGGCGAATGCAAACAAGGGTGAGTTTCACCTGACAATAACTGACTCTTGTTCAAAATGCATTAATATAATAAGACAATGGGTGCGACTTGAAGTAACCTTATTTTGAAGACATTTCAAGCAGGTATTTCGAAAATATATAAACCTTTTATTTTGATAAATCGCCCCCTTTGTTCAACGTTTTGATACAAATAAGTTATAAATAATAAAAAATTAATATATCAATAAGAATCGTTTTTACATCTTTGCTATATTGTGAACTGATTATTGCAGTACACGTGTAATTGCTTCAGTCAAGTTAGGTAAAATCCTTATCAGGTTCGCGTTTTACGTATGACCCGTATTCCATCGGTTATTGGTCGCTGTGACTGTCAAACAGCGTCTGCAGCTATATGTGTCAAGATATGAGCCGTGCTATATGAAAAATGCGTTTTTTGCTCGTGCGTAAAGTGTCGTCCCAGATAAGCTATTGCAGTCCGCACACGCTAATCAAGGACGACACTTTCCGCATAAACTTGATTTTTGCTAAGACAGGAGTATCTTGAAAAGAAAAATATCATACAAGCGGATAGTGTTTCACGATAAAACACATTATAATAATAAAACATACAGATATTGATTAGCCTGTTCGGACTGCGCATTCATTAAACCCTTTTTGCACAGAGCACGGTCCATATTTATTATTAATCGTTTTGTAATACCGATAACACGTGTTTTGTCGTTTTATTGCATCGTTTTGCATTTCAATGGTGCTGATCCAGCGAGTATTGTCATTTTTTAATAGATAATTAATCACGGCCACTAAAACAAAAATTGTGAGAAGCCTTTTAAAGTTTAATCCTATATTTTTAACATAAGCGATTAAGGTTCATTACAATTTTGAAATATTGAGGCTACTAACACTGTTTATCTGATTTCAGTTTGCGAGTACAACGGTAACACGTACAATGTTGGCGACAACTTCATGGATGCCGAGGGCTGTAACAGATGCTTTTGTGCGGAAAACGGCGCGGTGGGGTGCACCATGAAGTATTGCCCTCCAAACTACCTGTGAACAACTCGGATACTACTATTGACCAGGCAGAAAATGACATATCAAATCATCCCAAAGCAAATAGGAACACTTTTTGCATCGGTTTTCTTCTTCAATATATTACAATACAAAAATGGATCGGTGTTTGTTTCATGTATCTAGTTAAAAATAAGATTGTATGAATGTACCATTACACATGTATTCCGTAATAAAATCAAACATTCTGCTACAAATTGTATTTTATGGTCTTAGTTTGACGTATTGAACTCCAGGTGTGTCATCTCAAATACCACTGCAACTAGCTCCCATCAAACAGACGTTTTTTTAAATGATTTAATAAACAATGCATGCCATAATAAACATTGTGTACCGTTATTTATCATACCACCGTATTGATATTTGCCAGATATATAACGTTGCATGATTTTTTTATATCATGGTAAACAGGAAGTTCTTATATCAGTCATGTGTGGAGGATGATCATTTTACTCGGAATCAACTACAAAGTGATCCTTTGTAGTAAATGCGAATCAGATTCAACAAAACAAACAATATGATACCAAGATGTAATATATATATAAAAGCAACACAAACAGCAAAAACCTTTTTACAAATAATAAGCGCGCGTGCTCATGACGTCATTATTAACACGCCAAACGACAAAAGTCATATTCTCTCCCGCTAAAACTGCAGCTTTTTAGCGATTTTTTCATCATTTCTTTTAAATCGGAGATGTAGAGGTGTGATAAAAAGAAAAACAGGTTACTGTCTGATCTTTTGTAATACATGTATATCGTGCTCGGCACGAATAAAATAACGGTTCGGAAAGACTCGCCGTTATATTATTCTAAGCCTTGTATGATATATTACAAAAAGATCAGGCAGTAACCTGTTATTCTCAATGTATATTGTAAAAGAAAAACATTTGCGAACTAAAGAAGCCTTTCATATTGTAACAATCAGAAATAGTTTGTTTTGGGTATTCGCATTAGCTTTAAATCCCCCTTTTCGCAAGATCGCAAGTTATAGTGATTAATTTGTGAAGGTGTCAAAAGGTCACGTATGTATGTTGGGGTTTGATTGTGAAATGCTTTAAATACAATAACTGACGTGAAATAGTGATTACGCTGTTCGAAAGTCAACCATTTTAGATATTTAAATAGTGTTTTTGAATTAGTGTTGTACTTTTATTTAAAATATGTGCACCACAACGTTTTGTATTTTGACTATTCTATTAATTTCCGTTTTGGCCGCTGAACTCCAGATAACGCATGCGTAGTCGGATATAGGTGAGATATAACCATTATAGAAGAGCTTACGCATTTATAAGGGTTAAATATGTTTTTATTTTTTGCAAAAGAAACATTCGTGATGACATTTTTGAACAAACGCTGTTAATGTGTAGTTTCCAAGATAGAGTATTGTCAATATAAAGGCCAATAAGTTTTTGACAATTTACTGTTTTGATCACCGTATCTGAAATTTTAAGTTTTAGATCTGTTATGTTTTGAGCTTTCCGTTTTGATCCTAATACCATACAAGTAGTTTTAGTGGATTAATAATCATGTTATTAGTTTGGCACCAATCATTTACAATTGAAAGATTTGTGTGAAGCTTATTTTGAAGTGTTTGAATATTTGTTCCCACAGTGTGCAATGTTGTATCATCCTTCCTTATTACATTTGGCAAAATAGAGGATTCTGTGTGTTCATTTGATGCTAATTTAATAGTTTTCCAGAGCGATTTCGCACTTGTTTTGTACCGCATTCGAAAAATATTCTTTTTTAGCCATTTTGATTGCACTGTTACATTTATTACGCCACAACTTATATTGTGGCCAATTAGATTCACGTTTATATTTATCCCTTAAAGACCTTGCTTGTTTTACGTTTTCGTTGTACATACAAGGTTGTTGTAATCTCTTCACTGTTTTATATTTGATAGGGGCATTTGTATTAAGGACTGAGTTTAATATGTTATAAAATACTTCAAATGCCTCAATAGCATCCTCTATTGTTTCAACCATATCAAAATTAGCATTTGCTAAGTCATTTTGAAAATTGATTTCATTAAATTTGTTAAAACATCTGTACTTAATAATTTTATGATCATCTGTTTTAACAATTTTACCTTTGACACTTAATGTAAAAACTACTGGGTAATGGTCACTTATGCCTATTTTTGGTATGATAACCTCAGAAATGTTGTCATATTTTGAATACAAATGGTCTAATATTGATAATGAACGTTCCGTAACCCTTGTTGGAAAAGACACGTGTTGTTTTAAATTAAAGTTTTTCCCATTTTTTATTGTTAAATATGTTTTGGCATAAACAGTGAAAATTCAAATCCCCGGTTGAATACATATTACAATCTTCCATGTCTGCCTTATTTATCTGTAATTCAAATGAGTCAATCCAAGATTGAGGGCTATTTGGTGGGCGATAAACAAAGTTAATTAGATATGGTTTGTACTTTACAATGTTGATTTGTAGCCAAATTAGTTCAATATCGTCACTTTCTAAATCATGTGTACGTACAAAAGAGATGCTATCTTTTATATAAACTATTATACCGCCTCCAGCAGAAATAGCCCTATCATGTCTTACAATGCTGTAACCAAAAATGGATATTGTATTAATCTCCGTTTTATCATTTAAAAATGTTTTACAAAAGCCTACTATATCTAAAGAACCATTTTCGTGTAAGTAAACACGAATTTCATCCAATTTAGGCAATAAATGTTGGATATTCAAATGCATAATATGCAAACCTTTATATGTAAATGGAATATAATAATCATTATTTATGTTACATTTTAAAGTAGATTGTATGTGAGATTCCATAAGAACGTTACTATCCAGGGATGATATATCAGTGTCTAAATTATTTATTGTGCTACATTTAACATTATTCAATCTTAAGCAATGTGGTTTATGTTGATTTGTATCATCATCAGCAATAATTAAACTACACTTACATTTGTGCGAGTCACATTGGTTACATACCGACGAAAGAATGTCAAATTTATTTGTGCTATATTATGATGTAGTACGTCTGTAATCAGTAACCTATTGTCTTTTGGGTAGTCTGCAGTCACGTGTAACATGATTTTGACGTCCACAGTCCGTGCAGTGTCGACTGTTTTCATGATTGACGTGTCGACAAACGTACCGGAAGTCACGATTTGCATTATGACAATCCTGATATTCACTCCGGGTGTCCATGTGTGCGTTCCTTAGATCATGCTGCCTGAAGAAGTTATGGTGCCCATTACGGAAGTCATGATGCCCTTTCCGGAAGTCATGATAACCGTTCCGGAAGTCACGATGCCCGTTCCTAAAGCCATGAAGCCCGTATTGAAAGTTCGGTTTAGCGCTCCGGTATTCACGATGCCCGTTTTTGAAGTCACCGTTAGAAGTACGCCTCCGCTGATTTTGATCAAGTTGACGATGTTGTTGTTGTTGCTGATGCATTCTTTTCTTATTTATATGCACTACTTCATTGATTGCTGCCACAAGTGAACTTGATCCATAATTACTTGGGTGAATTCCACCAGGTCTGAATAGTCGATTCGCCAATTGTCCGTTTCCGTACACAAAACAATTATAACAATCGATCAGCTTTACCGGAAGTTCGCTTGATACATCTTCTAGCATTGAGTTGAAATCGCGTACATCAACATCACGTCGAGGACTTATTTTACAAATAAATATTTTACAATTTGTTTGATCTTGAATGCATTGCGAAGTCTGCAAGATTACATCTTTGACTATTAAAATTGGCTGGCCATACGAGACATCATTCCCACCAACAAATATTATTATTTTTGATAAGTCAGAGATATTCATTTTTCGCAGCTTTTCACAGATATCCAGCATTGTCTTCCCTGGCAAAGTGCATATGTCCACAGATTCGCATAATCCTCGCTTACTTATGCTTCTCAAAATTGAATCTCTAATCACTAACGTCTTCGACGTTTGTGGCGTAATGTTCGATCTATGCTCGCCTTTATTGGTTTCTTCTTCAAAATGCACAGTACTTTCTTCTATATCGGAGATCGCTTGTGGGCTAGGCTCAAGTGTCACTTGTTCGGTTTCTAGTAATGTGTTATTTTCAACGGGATCATCGGACATCCGTTTACTTGTTGCTTCTAGAGAGCCATTCATATAACCTTTGGAAAGAACACTTGGTAGGGAGTTTGCCTTAAGTATATCTCCTAGCGATTGAAATTTTTTGAGTTGGTCGAGTGTTTGCTTCAGGTCTTGTGTTTGCTTCAGGTCTTGAACGTTTTCCTGTAAACAATCGCATTTGTCGTCCGTACCTCGGAAATTCGTTGTACTATTTACTTTTACACTATGGATAACGTCTTTCATCTCATTGAATCCGCGATTGGTGTTTAAGATGTGCTCACATACATCTTTGCGCATATCACTTACAGACTTTTGAATTGTTTGAATCAAACAAAAAAGTGTTTCAAAATCAAATTCAATCCCGGTGCTCTCCGTTTGAGTACTTGCGTCAATTTTCACATGTTGAACCTTTAACACCGATTCAAAATTTTCAGGTTGCTAGGTATTTACCATTAACTTGAAATCATTTATTTCCGGTCTCAAACAACATACATCTTTTTCTTAAGTTTGTTTATTTGTTAACACTAGCATGCATTCCTGAAGAATTTCTTGAAATTTTCCATTCACTTCATCGACGGTCAAAATTTCTGATATTAATTTATTTGAAGTGAGTTGTATGATTTCTAATAAGTCACTTTCCGCAAACTGATTCACCATTTTCCCATTAACAAGACACGAACATTTTGTGTGATACAAGTTAATTGTATACACACCATTTCTTCCGGATGATAGCCTGTATTTAGATTCAACTAAACTACCAATATTATCATACACTGGTGTTTTTTGACATTTAAATTTCAAAGTTTCAGACTGGTAAAACTCATTAGCACAGCTTTTGAAAAGTTCATACATACCAGTACTAAATTCGATTTTCAGCCCACCACCAGTCACCTTGACAATCGCGTGGTCCCTTGTGGTCGCATAGAGTTTCTTTTTCATTGCCTTTTCACTATTTAACTCGTAGTCTCTTGTTTCCAACGGTCCACTTGTTGTTTCAAGTCCGGATTTTTTTGTAGCGATCAACGCGCAATTCTGTATCCGTTCTGCCATGTTCAATTGGTATCAAAATGACCGCTGTCAAATACTCTATTGCTGTTGCCTGGGAATATATGTGTACGTATACTTGTTCGATATTTTAATAGTGACCGTACGTCTAGCATATTTGTGCTTTAAGTACATTTGGGCTAGGATATCGATGTTATGTGATAGAAAAACCGATACAAAAAACAATATGAATATGATTTTGAAAGAAGATAGCAGGTAAATATAATAGTTTTTACGTCTGATAATCAAGAATTAATTATGTTTTCATATTAAAATTATCGTCTTCCAGTATACATGTATGGACCTAACCATTAACTTGTTTACAGTTTCATTTTGGAAAACCCATGTTAACCCCGCTTGAAGGTCATGAAATATTATGATAAAACATATTTAGCTTACCTGAGCAAATGCGGATCATTGCGACCTAGTTGTATATCGCGATGCCTTTCCTCAGTCCTGGATGGAGGTCTTTGAGTAAGTGCGTCCGTTCATGAACTTCAAACGTTAATACACCCTTGGCAGATATTCATTAAACTTCACAGGATTGATCCTCGGTTACCCCTTACATAGATTTAAATTGTTGCAATCCTCAGCATATGTAGGTCATGGGGACACCTACAAAAAATTATTCAATGACCCCGACATTTAATATTTGATGTGTATTATCGTATAGTGGTCCTCTACAAATAACGTCTTATTCCAGTTCCGGGTCAAAAATGGCAATGTCCCATGTGTTACATGAATTAATATAAACATCAATATAGTATATTTCGTTTAAGTCCTCACATCAGATCGTAAAAACTATTTAAATAACCTCCTTAAAATACTTGTGTATCTTTTATTTTAAAATAATAAATTGAGCAGATTAACAAAAAAATAAAGCTATCTAATGTAATGTCACAATATCCCGTTTGTTAAAAGGCTGTTTGTGCCTTTCAATAATGATCCTTTCTGCTCATAACATCTCCATACATTTGCAAGGTTGCCTCTGCTAGAAGAAGCAAGGCACTCGTCTGAACTCGCACAAAAGAAATGCCAATGCCAAGCACTTACTGGCGTACAACACGCCAGCGAATCCAACAATACCATGTTCATGTCGTCATAACTTACACTCAGTTTGTCGAAGATATTAACTTAAAACTTGCGTATGATATGTATTTAAATTTCTTAATTTACTTAGTGTATTACTGTGATATACATACGTTTAAAGCGGGTATATACGATCTTGTCAAATATTTATTAATTAATATAACATGTGTAAAAAACATATATATATATATATATCAATATAAACTAAAATAAAAGATAAGAAGAACATGTGTCGAAATATGCTAAATAAGCCAGATGTTTAATTCTGAAATCGAAAAAGGCTTAACAACCGAATTCGCCAGCATGTATACCATTCATGTACGATGTGAATCTAAATTTAGTTTAACGGTTCATTTGAAATTCCTGCAGCGATATCGATTCATACGACACACGAACACTTTCTAAAAAGACGAATGCATCGGTTATTGTAGGAAAATATGTACGAATTATCTTCGTCACAATCGCCCCGGGGCGCTTATTTGTATTTGCTGCATTTTATGAAATTCGTCTTAAATGTATCATTTTTCTTGCATATTGTGTGTTATTAGAACATATTTGTAACCATATGGTACAATTCAACACATATAAAAATCGTATGATCTCGCTTTAATGTAACACGTTAATGCAAACGATCACAGAGGCACAATTTGAGCACACAATCTTGCAGAAAGCTTTATTATTGATTAAAATTAAATATACTGCATGTACAAATTTTAAATACTTTCACTATCCATCATGTAAGTTTTAATTAACTTAGGAAATGTTCACTATGCGTCCAAAGCAGGTCGTTTTTACGACTCGTTTCCCGAGTTAAAAGGTCAAGGTCACACTTAAATATCAGATGTAAAACATGATAACTATACTGATTGTCCGGACTTCAACTTCATAATAATTTTCTTTACATCAACTGACCTTAAATATTCACCATGAGAAAGTGCTGTGGCATTTTGGTCCCGTGCTCCTCCCTAACTTAACATTCACTTTGACAGCTTAAAAATCAGCAGAAAAAAATTGGACTTAAGTAATACGAACTGTAAGTTCATAATTTATCAATACGTTCGTAAACATGTATGTGAAGAAATCGCTTGTCTTGTGTAAGACCGTGTTCCTACCTCAAATGTGAAGGTTACTACGCAGATGAATGTCAACCAATCAAACAAGATTGATAAAATACTACCCACTTGCATATTTATGTATGTAGGTCATTTTCATTCATATTAAAGTGATATTATGGGCATTTTGCACTGTTGAATTGAGCTGAAAAGAATTAATATGTCAAAAGAGTTAGTTAAAACGTGGTTACTGACCAATTATCTGCAACTCATCTTGCTACCAGTTGTTTATAAAAATATATTTTATATTCGATATTCATACGTGACTCACCCAGTCCTTTAAGCCGAAATGAACCGTAAAACAAAATTGTGTTTTTGTGTCGTATAAACGAATCTGCACTAAACAATTTAGGTTCACATCGTACATGCATGATCAGTTGTCAAACGAAAGTGCGGTTGATATTCAAATGCATTAATTGTCTCTTTCCGGGATATCGTTTTAGTATGTTGATGCTGAATTAACAAATATAAGTGTATATGAAGTGAAAACACAAAATAAAAACAACGGTTGCGCGATATACACCTATAAACTGTTAGATGCCCATAATATCACTTTAAACAAAGATGACTAACATATTAGGTAGCAAGGGTTCACAAAATGCATCCGGTATTGGACGAAATAATAAAGTACGCTCGTTAAAAGCGTGCCTTTAAATATGGCTCTTGCAGATTTGATTTGATTTGTGTCTGTAATTCTCATAACAAACAAATCTCCTAAACATACTTAAATAAATGTATATGAGCTACGAAAAAAAGAATCCGCATGCAATGGATTCGGTCGTCAATAAGACAATCCAAAGCGCTTTTTTTGTTAAAGCAACTGCACCTTTGTAGTAGGAAATGACGATTATGACGTCATAAGCTCCGCCTCCAATCTGGAAATTCAGCGTATCGAACAGACTGCAGGTCAAGGTCGCTGTGTTGTAATGGGCGCTGACGCAGTTCTGTGTTTTAGAACACCGTGATGCGCAGATGATATCCATCCAGATGTTCCTGATTATGGTGAGTTCTGTGCCCGTGTGAACGTGAGCGTGGTTCACAGATACTGCGTAATTGTGAGATCCTGCAATTTTAGAACCCCAAAGAATGTGTTATCTTCAAATTTGCTAATCTTGTATTAACCTCAAGTTATTCTGATATGAACATCAAGGAAGAAAAATTAAGATCATAAAAGTAAATATAATCAAAACACGGCTTTGTACAAATTTGCGTTTTTTTTATAGAATGTTTCGTAATTGGTATTGTTGTTTAATAACACGAACTTAAACAAAGCATGCTACCATGTTTAAATCAGATCCACATATTTCTCTTCTTACGTTTTTGACTAAGATATAAAAACAGTAGTGACTGTTGTTCTTCACAGTTATTTTACCAAAAGGAATTATGCAACAGCACATAGACCAATGAAGAAAATTACTTCATTTTTGTGATATTATAATACATTAAATGGCGATACTTATACAGTTCTTGTCGCACTGCGTGTAGCAAATCGCTTTAATCGGACTCCAAACGCTCCCCTCCACTTGCACCTCGCACAACTGAAGAGCGTTAAATGATTGGTTACCTTCACCCACCGACCGTACATAGGCGGTCCAAGTACAAAGGTGTAGGTGGCGCCAACCGCCCCTGGGTGGAACCCTGTTCATGCATGAAACCCGTCCCTCGACATTCCGATGAGTAACTGTACATTTTGTAGAAAATGCGCTGAAAACGCACATTAAATAATACAAATGTTTATTTTTTTTAATTATCTCCTAATAACATACTTATACACAGTTTTGTATATCTGTTCAGTAACGTGGATGTGATAATCACTTATTTGTGTATATTGTGTGGAACACACGAACAACTGAAAAAATGGGACGTTGTTCATCAACCATGCAGGCATTTAATTTGATGAAGTTAACCTATGGTCTACATCGGGTTTCTGTTAACAGCAAATATTTTTTTTATTAATTATTTAAAAGATCTTAAATATTTATCATAATACTTTTGTATAGTTCGTCATAGAAGAAAATGTTATTTAAACAATCAATACCATCAACAACATCAATAACAACAACAACAACGCATCGATAAAACATAAACCTTAATTCAACTAAACACGTACTGCCATAATCCAATCTATTGTAAAGCTTGACGCTCTCAATTACGAAAAAAACACCATGCAGATCAACTTCCCAAGAAACGTTGACATTGGAAATGGTCTGTGCACAAGAAAGACCGTGGTGGCAGTGTTGGTGCACATTTCCGTCGACGGCAAGGTCAGCAGAAGCCAGGTAGTCATTGAACAAGGTGTCAGGTTGGTATGCTGGTTTACCTTCAGCGATATTCAAGGCAGCAACGATTCCAACACACAGTTGTAAAATCAACAACTATGAACTTCACCATTATATTAATAATAATAGTTTTAAAAGCCCATGAACACTCAAAAGCGACGAATATGTTGTAAATTGTTTCGAAAAATGAAGTTAATACATAAAATATATATGTTCATTATAGCAATAGCCACACTTGCAACGCTAGATGTGGTCGGCTAACATAAATTTAACAGGATGCTATTTAACTTGTAGAACAATATATTCAACACATGTTCATGTACCAAGTTAGTGTTCGTGTGTCGTATGAATATATATCGTTGCAGGAAATTTAAATGTTATGTATTGTGCCAAAAAAAGAGCACTTGTGTATCGCGTTTAGTCAAAGTAACCATACCACACATACCGGTGAAATTTTGGCTAATGCTTTATGGAGCACAGATTTTTATGGGTTTACTTTATTGTACGTAATATTTTGCGAAACATTCGTTGATATCGGGTATTTATGTTACTTTAAATTGCACAATATGGCCTGTTCATCTCTGTTTGTTTATAAGTATGTCTACATCAATAAAAGCAAACACAATCAATAACAAAAACAGTCAAATGAAATGTTCTATGCGTTATTGACATACTAGGGGTTTTGCTTCAAATATGACTTACATCGTATATGTTGTAAGCCTAAACGTGCTTATTTATTTGTTTCATCATTGCAAACGGACATTTTTACCTACCGTTTTATTTACTTGTTATTCAAAATGACCACAAGCTTAGTTGCATTGAGGTCAGTTTGGAATGCAAATTACATTGAACTAAATTAATAAGGTCTGAGTGCAATTTGCTTTTTTTTTAAGCCTAACATTTAAAAACTGATTTCAATGACTCGTCTCATAGCGCTACAAAACAAATCTGAAGATTGCGGGTTGGTGCTCGTTCAAGCCACTAAACTTGTTTAAGGATTCTACGGAATTCCCTCCCACTACATCAGTTACGCTGTTGTGATTAACTTGCATACATATCTGCAAATAGTACTGTTGAGGCAGCTCAAACAGGGACATCGGAAACTAAACTAAAGGCGGCCGAATCATGAGAACTAAATATAATTTTATTATTGCTGATTGATATTGTATTTTAAGAATAAACTGTATTTCTTGTTGTTTTTTCTGAATAATATATGTATGTCTGCTTAATTGACATTGTCTACGTTGGCATCAAATTCAATACATTGACTGTGTAGTATACGGTTAAATGTGTAAAGGTACATTTTGGTTTATTTTTTGTTTTACTTTCATGTTTATATGTTGTGCTTTCTTCTTCAATTAAGCGTGTTATACTATACGATCATTTACATGTACTTATCATTTATTGAGTGTGTATAGAGCTTTTGATGGACAAGCATAAAACATGAAGACCGTTATGACTATTCATATTACCATAACATACAAGTAATACCAAAACATTCGAGAAAAAGATGTATTTATTACTATCTAATGCGCATTTAAGTGTACTTTTGTTAAGCTGGATTTACATTGTAAAATGACCTTTTTGTTGGAAGTGTATGCTTTATAATGCATTTTATTGTTTTGTTTAATATTTGGTTATAAAAAATATGTTAAACATAGCTGTGAATGAATGCTTACATATAACCTCAATACGATGTGAATCTTCTTCAGATTATTGATCATGAGCGAATTCGGAACAAGTTCATGTGGGACTGAAAAACCGCATATTTTTAATGTTTTTGTATGGAAATTTGAATACTAAAGGCTCTTGTATCCCAACCTCGGATGCGTTGTTTAAGATATCTTAATAAACATAAGCTGTAAAAAGTTTAGGGCCAATATTTATTCACCTAATTTCACATTTCTTGTCAAGCACACAGACAATTGGTAATAATAAAATGATATAAAAAATGCAAAATTTGGTGAGAGTTTTTAACAAAATACAAAAAGAAAGGTTAAAACATTCTTTTTAGCAATTGATGAGATAATATTGATACAACAATATATGTCACTTACCAATAACCGAGCATAGACGCACCGATAGACTTACAAGACCTGTGTACCTCGTCTGAAATGCACCTATTGTTATATTATAGCTGATTGAAGATTTTCTTCTTTTTCATAAAGGTCAATCGACTTTCTTTGATAGAAGTCGCATTATTTATGATCTTAGAAATTGTTAAAAATTCGTTATTCACCACGGTAAAAAAAATAGTTTTCGAGGGTTTTGTCAAAAACTGCTTAGGCCTTACAGTAAATTATGTGAATATTCGTGGCATGCTATAATCGAAATTAACTTTGATAGTTTGAGGTACACGTTGGAGCATTTATTGAAAACACACTTAATCTGACTTACAATATAATTACTAGCGTTAGTTATATGATTTATGAGTAAATTGTCCGAAAGATGAATTAGTGAGCATTCATGACAAGGAGCTCATTAACGGCGCTATCATGCATTGGTTGAACTGGTATTTATTTTGCGATGGCCAATTTATTTAAAAGAAAAATTATTTCTTAAAGAATATTTAAGTAATCTTCCCGATTCAAAAGTTATGAATAATACCGACAAGATCTTTGTGTGCAATGTCTTTATCAATCGCACTTTTACCATTTGCATTACACATTAAACATGAACATGAATGTGCTGATCTTATCGGTTATCAATAAGTAGATTATTGGAACCAAACTTAAAAGGAGCTGCTTTGGTAGCTAACATCTTTGTCAATCGAGTTTTGTTTATTGTATTAGCGTGTCAAATTATCGTCATACTGATAAAGCAGTGGTATGCAAAACCAGGTAAACTTAGCAGTGTTATCATAGCAACGCATTTTCTAGGTATGTAATACCCGACAAACGCTCCTTAGTGTATGGTGGTGAATCATCTGGCCACCGTTTCTTAAAATTACGTACGTTCAAAAGTCATGCGTAAGTGCAAAACGTTCAGTTAGTAGCGTTTCTATAAACTTCGTAAAGTTACGTTTACCTTTTTTTTGCACGCAAAGTTACGTGTGGTCAAAGGCTCACGTAACTCAGTAATTAAGCGTGAATATGGCGGCGTATGCACCGATATTTCGGAGAACCGAACGTAGACTACGAAATCTACGAGCGCCACATCATTTTAGTTAATTTAAACCTTTATCTATATTAAGATCTTGGTAGGGCATGGAAAGATACTGTAACGGAAATCCTGCGTTGATTGTGCAGGCTCTATTGTGTACGATTGTGGATTGGAGCTTTGCTAAAAGAGAAAATTTTACATGTTCGAATCGATTGTTGTTATGATTTGTTCGATTTTCCTTTTGACAATTAATTCAACTTTCGTTTTGAACAAGGCTTTATCTATCACAAGACGCCAAGTTGAACTCAACGAATGTGACGTTTGCTGAGTGATAGAATTGATTCATTGTAAACATGGGTAAATGTATACTTTTTCTGTAAGAATTATGTATTAGTATTGTATAATCTACGTTTTTGTAAATAGTTTCATTTATATTATACTGCTTTGTCAATGAATGACAATTATACAGTAGTCTGTGCTAATATTTATTCAATTAATTTTAGCACAGATTACTGTATAATTGTCATTCATTGACACAGCAGTATAATATAAATGCAACTATTTACAAAAAGGTAGATTACTGTATACAATTTTAATTGATATGTCAACAGCGCTTCTTATAAATGTGTATACGGTTGTCACTTTATTGTTGATTTTGGCACATTTACAGTTTAAGCAGAAGTTCTGCATCAAGATCCATTTCTTTGGAAATAATATCACGCATATATCATTTTGTCAAAACTGCATAAAATAAAATACACTGTAGAGACTGTGAGATACAACCTGTCGACATGTAAACTCAGTTGAGTTAGATTGGTCTTTGTCAGCTCTGGTACTACTTGAAAGTTTCCTGGTTACTCTTATGTATGCTACAATATACCCTGGGTACAAAAATATACTTAAACATACCCAGGAATACTTTGGCTAAATCTGCCTTTGTTGGCTCTATTTTCAAATTAATAATGTTTCTGTTTACATTCTGTGAACTGGCCTCCGCGATGATATTATCGAAACTCGCACTGAAAAAAATATATTAAGTTAGGTTTTGTTCAAAGAGGATTTTGCTTCGTATTCGGAAGTGCGTTTGATGACATCAGATTTTAGGCAGGAATAAAACTCTGTACCCAGGGTACATTGAAGTGTACTTAAGAGTACCCCGGGTACTTTTAAGTAGTACTGGGCCAACAATTACCAATCAAGCTTCAGTTGTTTAAGCGCTGCAATTATTAACTGGAAGTAGAGGTCAAGGCTCACACACTTGGCTAACTTTGCGCAATGGTTATTGTAACAACTAAAACGTAAGTTATCTGAATATTAATAATGGCTAATTTTAAAATAGGTTTGAAAAATTTTCCCTGTTTAAGTAAATTTACTGAAAACATGTATTGAAATGTACCAAATATGTCATTTTATACAAAAACTGTTAAAACACTATGGCTTTTAAACCAATGAGATTAGTTTTTGGTAAGTTACAGTTGTAAGATGCTCAAGTTGTATTTTAGCGAGGCTGTTTTCGGAGAGAAAACCCGAGCTATTGTCATAGCCAGCTAGTTGTCCAACGTCCGCCCGTCCGCTGTAGGCAATGTGCTAAAACCTCAACATTTGGCTCTTAAATCAAAGTGCTTCCACCTTCAACTTTGAACATTCATATGTAGATGCACTTTGATGAGTTCTAAACGCCACACCCATTTTGGGTCACTAGGTTATAGGTCAATGTCACTGTGACCTCTACAAAAATATTAAATTCTTACAAGCTTTCACAGCCCAGCGTGGCACCAGATATGCGGTGCTCTTGTTTGTTATAAGATGTCATCGGTAATCAATCATATTAATATCATATTGATGGCAAAACTTTGTTGTTGCTGTATGCTGTACAATCATTTTTTCTGAGTGTATTGGTTTTTTACAAAGAAATTTTAGAACACAAACCATGGGGACAATACAAAATCATTTTATTTTGTTTTATATATGGTATCATCAACATTCAAAATCTTTAATTTTATTATTATAGATACAGTTGCCATGAAGAAGAAGTGTCAAATTTTAACTAAGGTCATTGTTAATCTTTACTGTCTGAAATATTTAATTACTAATTTTAAGATTGTTTTTTAGTTTCCTATAAACCATATGAACACATTAAATGCAGTTTGATTGATATGTTCAAATAAAATTCTTATGTCATAAGAAGTTATTTAGAACCTTTTTTCTGTATAGGTGGTCACACAGAGTGACAGAAAACTATCAACAATCATTTTTTTTTTCCAATATCTTTGAACACATTTCTTTAAACTCTATACTGTGTTTTTGTACATACTGTAATGTCCATTTATACCATTTAAAGTTCTATAATAATGCTGTAAACATTGCAAAACCCACTTTATTTTATCTTATATCGTGAAAAGCAATGCTGCGAATTTTCTCATTTTTTTACATTCAGTTATTTTATACCATTTTGTGTTGGGAAATATAAGAATAAGGTATACTGTCTTTATTATTATAAGTAAATGCATTTTTTTAATGTTTTAAATCCATAAACTTGTACAAATATATAAGAAACATAAAATAGACAATGTTTTTGTTGTGTAGAGCATTTACTACCATTGCAATCAAATAATTTAAATAATACCATTTTTGTTTCGTCACTTTTAACACCAAAAATATGCATAATATTCACATTAAGTTATTTGTCAAAAACATAACTTATAAGACAATATAAATTCAAAAGAAGTTGTTTGTTTTGCACTAAATAAAGCTTTTTGCGGACATGTATGGTATCAGTGTATGTGTTCAAAAATCAATTGAAAAAAATATTAAAGATTTGAACGGAAAAAAACAACAGATTTGACATATTCTCATAAGTATGTATCATTCCCAAACACATGAAAAAAACATTTGAATAGCACAATTTTTACTGATTTAAAAAAAATGTATTAGAAATTTAATATCAAGTATATGGACACATATTGTTTAATAGCATAATTATTAAGAACTTGCAAGAATAAATTGTGTCATCCTGACATGATTCAACTAGTAAAATTTAACTTCATAAAAATAGGAACATTTAAAAATGGTTTGCTTTCTCCCTGTATTTTGTTCATATGTAGATTAAGCCAGATGTGTAAAACTTTTCCATGAATTTAAATTGAAGCATTAGTTTCCATTAGTGAATGGCATTATGTTTAAGTATATTATGAGTTACTGAACTTTTTCACAAATATTTCAGTCATTGTGTTGGTAAAGCATGTAAAGTGATTCAGGTTTACACAAGTGCCCGCTTGTCATACCAATTACCCCATACCAATGACCCAGGATTGATCCCAATTTCTCAAATTCTGTATTTAGAACTAATCACCACTGGTACATAATCTGACATATATTTTACCAATCCATGCATTTTTTTAAATATTGAACAAAAAATATAATATAATTATATATGTGAAGAAGCATACTTTATGATAATTGCAAATGCCTTTTGTCTCAAATTAATAGAAGCATTCATTGACAATGTTAATTTATCCCAGAAAAAAGATTCTCATTTTAAATACATTTATGAGTAAAAATCTGTTGTTGTATTTTTAAATATTTTGCACACAAGTATAAATATAAACATGGTAAAAAACATGATGTTGATTGTTATAAAATTATCTGGAAGTGCGACAAGTGAATACATGCTACAGAGTTTGTTAATTCTTCTAAAACCATACTGTACTACTGTACATTATCATTGATCAGTAAATGAAATTTAAAAAATATTACCTTCTTTGCAGAGGCCATTGCTGATAATCTTCTCATTATAGGACATCCCATTTGTAATTCAGTGACGCACTAAACATAATCAGAAATACCCTTCCAGTAAATTGAATTCCTGTCAGGAAACTCCTTGATTATGTTTCTGTAAATTCAGATGTGTAAGCTACAATACACATGCCTGTCTTCTCAGTATTATCCATCCATTGTTTCCAGTTTGCTCCAGCAATTCCAGTTTGAAATATATCTGACTAACCTTCGTAAAAGATTTGCTTCAGTAAGAATCATCTCTTCTGTTTTGTCAAAGAGCATATCCAGCACAACAAAGAATGGCCACACTTTATTTTAAAAGAATCAAGAGATTTAACTTTTTTTACAGTTGACCCCTTTTTTCATCGCAATTTCGCAAACAAGGGAAAGATCTTTGCTCTTTATAAGGTACTTATTAAGGATAAATGTATAAATATTTAGTCTACCGAAAGTTTGTTAGAGAAAACAAATTAAATCTACTTTATGAATTTCTTCAAATGTTCTCTATAAGGTCCGCGCAATCACCAGACTTCTGTTTAAAGATGATTCAAACATAGCAACTAAGTTTTACGTTACGTTCGGTTTATAGAAACGCACTTACGCATTCAGAAAAGCGCACGTTACTTTATACGTACGTACATTTTCGTCCGTAAAGTTACGCATTGTACCAGAAACGGCCCCCTGGTGGTTAGAACGAAAACGTGAATAAAAAGCGCTTTGCTTTCCTTGAAAAAAATGCTTTAAAGATCATTCACAACCGTTGTGGAATATTAAAATATACGATACATATTCTAACACATTATGTTTCCATCAACGCAGAAACCTGCAAACAATTCATTAAAAAGAATATAATTTAGAGTTAAACATATCATCAGACAAGCTTTTAATCACTTAATTTACTTTTGTTTCAAGATTCAAGTAAACAAAATATCGTGATTAACCTCCAATGATCCAGCAGCACACATTGAACGAATGGGGCCTGTCGATGAAGAGCCGATGGCCGTTTCTAATTAGTAAATGTTTTTAGTTTTGACGTTGATCCTGCTCTGCTGTTCGGCACGTGTGGAGTAAATTAATCATTGAAATACATAAATACTTCATATTATTTGGTATGAATATCCTGTAACATACTTCATGGTAACATTATCATGTACATTATTTATTTACCGTTCTTTGACATTTAAATAATCCTGGAGATGCCCAAGATTTTGATTATATAAACAGACGTATGTAGTTGACATGAGATGCACATATTCTACCAACTGTAATCGCATTGTTTTGGACAGTTATTTGATTCAATTCTTGATCTGAATTTTTGCTTAAAATATTTATTTTTTATTTTTGCCATGGTTAATATTTTTTGAGTGGCGATTGTTTTACTATCAGCAGATAAATTAAACGCATTTTTGAACTGGTCAATCAACCGTATAAAGTTTAAAAAAATATAAATCAAGAAACAAAACGGTTTCATTTCGTTTAAGTTATTGTTTTTGTCGCTTTTGAACGACACATAACAAAGATAACTCTAGTCTTAGGTATAACTTGTTTCGTATTTTAAAAGGCGAATGTTTGGAGTATAAGGTTTAGAAATATTATTGACAAACGTTAAAGTATGAAACACATATATAATAAAGACGCAAAAGAAACGTAAATGGATTCTTTCAAAACTCGTATAATTCAGTATTAATATAGGCGACTGATACAATTATAATGAAACACAAATGGTATGACTTGTTATGAATATAATTCATGAAAATGATCGACAAAACGAATAAAACAAACATACATCATCAAATACAGCCATAACGTCGTTCTTTAAAAAGAAAGAATTACATCTAAAATTACATATTTACCGTTCGTTAGTCCCGCACATCAGCTTAGCAATGCTCCGAAAATACTTTCATAGTTTAATACTTGCCTCAGTACGTATGTACGCAATATATTAAATTAGAGCAGTGTCATTAATAATGAATTCAAAACGTATCTATATATCTGAAACAGTCAATCGTTTCTAGAAATATCATCGTATCATTGTTAAACAATCGATGCTGGTCTGTCCCAAGGTGTTTTAACGCATCGTTGCGGTACTTGATTTCTGATCATGGCTAGTGAAAATTTCAGTGCGTGAAATGTTATAGAAAGTCGACTTTCACCAATAGTGTGACAAATTACGAAAGCATAAGACGCAGTAGGAAAACGAAACCATCATATTAACATCTTTTAAGGCGGACATACAAGTGTACCTCACTCAACGATAAATTGTTTGAAAAATAAAAAAAATAAATGTAAGATTCATTGTATCGAACTCATGAGATGTATATCCATTTACAACAATGATTCGATTGTACTAAAAATGATAACTTTATAGTTGATTCCGAATAATATGACCTACCTCCTACCATCGACTGATATATGAACCTCCAGTTAAACTGATATAAAAAATATATCAGGCAGATATCAATGCGGTGGTATGATAAATTATATTATTTTGCATTGTGGAGAAGATTTTAAAAACATAAGTGGGCAACAAGACGCTTATCAGTTTTCTTGACCAAAACATATATAGCAAGCGAAATAAAAAGTATTCCATTTTAGATATAATCAGATACAAACGAAAAAAATAATAACACACATGCTATCCATATTAATCAAATATTTCATCCAAAAACATTCAAAGCGGAATATGTTGCCAAATATTGACTCGTAATACAATCGATTTGCCAAGTGAGGACAATTACAACGAGCGAGGCATGGTATAGGGGAGATAACTCTGGATTATGGTTAGGTTAGGGTTAGGATAAGGGGTCGGGTTAAAGTTAAGGTATGGGTTAAGGCTAACCCAAACCCGGCCCCTAACCCTAACCTTCTAACCCCCCCCCCCATGCGCATTACAATACCATGCCTCGCTCGTTGTCGTTGTCCGCTTCCCTATTATCTGCCAAAAGTATACAATGCACAAGATATTGGTAGATTTTACTGATCACTTACGCAATCCAGTGACGGACCATGCCTCGCTCGTTGTAATTGTCCTCTTCCCCAGATAATATACTGTAGTTTGTGAATTCATTATGCCATTCTGTCAGCTATTATAACAGGTGGCCTATTTTAAACAATTTTATCCGACATCCACAACCAGTACCGTTTATTTAGCCTATTCAATAACATGGAAAACGTTTAGAGGAATCAATTATTTTCTTACTTTGTTCAATTTGTATTAATTATTTGCTCCATACCACAAATGCAAGTGCCTTTATTCATAAATTGAAAACATATTATTGACATGTAATGGCCAGGAGAAAAAGGCTCAATTGTGCGAAAATATTTGAAACAGGTTTAATCAGTCACTGTAAGTACATAGAGGGAAAAAACTCGCATTTCTTTGAGAATACAATTAAACAGTCTTTGTCGTAGAAAAAATGCGTGCTAAACTAAAATTATAGGAAAAATAGCCCATTATCAAAAACACCATTTAGTGCGGGGAATACAAAACTATGAGGTGAAATTACGGCATAAAAATGCGTTTAATTCATTATTCGATGTGTTCGTAAACTAAATCCGACAATAGCGAAATCAATATGCTGTTGCCTAGAGATCTGTTAAAGCGGGTATATACGATCTTGTCAAATATTTATTAATTAATATAAAATATGTTATAAACTTATTATATATATATATATATTTCAATATAAACTAAAATAAAAGTTAAGAAGAACATGTGTCGAAAAATGCTAAATAAGCCAGATATTTAATTCTGAAATCGAAAAAGGCTGTACAGCCGAATTCGCCAGCATGTATATCATGCATGTACGATGTAAATCTAAATTTAGTTACACGGTTCATTTGAAATTCCTGCAGCGATATCGATTCATACGACACACGAAAACTTACTAAAAAGACGAATGCATCGGTTATTGTAGGAAAATATGTACGAATTATCTTCGTCACAATCGCCTCGGGGCGCTAATTTGTATTTGCTGCACTTTATGAAATTCGTCTTAAATGTATCATTTTTCTTGCATATTGTGTGTTATTAGAACATATTTGTATCAATATGTTACAATTCAACACATATAAAAATCGTATAATCTCGCTTTAAGATTAAACGATATATTTCAGGAATAATTTGCTATATCATGACTTGTTGTACTCAAATCGTTATGAAAGAAAAAATCATGAAAAGGCAATATAGCCAATACATCGTATTGCAAATACATCGGCAATGAAGCTGCCTTCTAAAAGATCAACATGTTGCTAATTTCAATTTAACGAAGCGTAATGAAGCGCGGTTTTGTTGGCAATTCAATCTTTCGCTATGAAACATATCAAGAATCTCTGCATTGAAATAAAGTATTAATAGTAAATTATTGTATTGAAAAGTGTTTTAACTTTAAGCCGAATATACCCTGTTGGGAGGTATTTTGCTGAAAAGCACAATGTTTTTAGTAACATAATAATAAATTGGCAGGTGCACGACTACGTATTGACGGCTGATTAAAAAAGTAGCAATTGTCCAAGTCCTTTAAATTTACAGGAATAAGGATAAATAATTAATTTATCAGGTTGCACTATTTGAAATGGCTACGTTTAACTACATCTTCTTAAAGTGAACATTTAACGTAAATTCGATAACTGCAGTCAGATATTACAGTGTTACCGAACACCAGCGGATGACGAGTGGCACTGTCATTCGGAGGCTTTCAAGAACTGCCAAAATGCGCTAAGCATGCCATCTCATACGCTAAGCATGCCATTATTTTAACTCATTTAAAAGTAATGAGGTATGCGTGCGTGCATATGTACGTGCATACATGCGCCTACGTGCAGGTGTGTGTGTAAGGGGTGTTTCTTTGTGTCTGCGTGTGTGTACCAATATCCATTCGAATGGGGACATCCATCGGTTTCCATAACGAAACATTATGACAAGTTGTCCAAATGAGGAAGTGTTCAATCGTCAACAGATATATAAATAATGTGCTTCAATATTTTTCTTGTTTCGTGAAACATAAAATAATGTCCGATCAAATGGTCCCACGTGTCGTCCGATTCCTTGTTTTTTTTTTCGGCGTTTGCATCATCATTTTTTATTTCGAAAAATTTTCGCATTGTCAGTTTTATAAACGCGATGGGTTTTCGCATGCGCGATCTTGTTGTTACGCCATCGTTTGCAGAAATGTAGGCGTTCGCCATTTGAAGAAAATGACTTTGGAAACAATTTAAAGTGATATTATGGGCATCTAATAGTGTATAGGTGTCTATCGCAACCGTTGTTTATTTTTGGTGTTTTCACTTCATATACTTTTATATTTGTTAATGCAGCATCAACATACTACAACAATATACCGGAAAGAGAAAAATAATGCATTTGAATATCAACCGTACTTTCGTTTGACAGCTGATCATGCATGTACGATTTGAACCTAAATTTAGAATTAGTGCAGATTCGTTCATACGACACACAGACACATTTTTGTTTAACGGATCATTTCAGCTTACAGGACTGGGTGGGTCACGTAAGAATATCGAATATAAAATATATTTTTATAAACAACTGGTAGCAAGATGAGTTGCAGATAATCGGTCAGTAACCACATTTTA
This sequence comes from Dreissena polymorpha, assembly GCF_020536995.1. Taxonomy (NCBI): domain Eukaryota; kingdom Metazoa; phylum Mollusca; class Bivalvia; order Myida; family Dreissenidae; genus Dreissena; species Dreissena polymorpha. The sequence continues at coordinate 11,762,946 of NC_068362.1, forward strand.
ACTAATTCTTTTGACCTGTTAATTCTTTTCAGCTCAATTCAACAGTGCATATTTAATTTAATAACATATAAAATCCAATGCACAGCTGTGCATTTCTATTTTAAACATCTGATTAACGCCCAATGCACAGCTGTGCATTTCTGTTTCAAACATCTGATGAACACCCAATGCACAGCTGTGCATTTGTATTTTAAACATCTGACGAACACCCAATGCACAGCTTTGCGTTTCTATTTTAACATCTGACGCACACCCAATGCACAGCTATGCATTTATATATTAAACATCTGATAAACACCCAATAAACAGCTGTGCATTTAAATTGTAAACATCTGACGAACACCTAATGCACAGCTATGCATTTCTATTTGAAACATCTGGCGAACACCCAATGCACAGCTGTGTATTTCTATTTTAAAGATCTCATGAACACCCAATGCACAGCTGTGCATTTCTATTTTAAACATCTGATTAACACATAATGCACAGCTGTGCATTTCTATTTTAAACTTCTGCCGAACACCCGATGCGCAGCTATGCATTTCTGTTTTAAAAACTGATGGACAACCAATGCACAGCTGTGCATATCTATTTCAAACATCTGACGAACAAGCAATGCACAGCTGTGCATTCTATTTTAAACATCTGATGAACACCCAATGAACAGCTGTGCATTTGTATTTTAAACATCTGACGAACATCCAATGCACAGCTGTGCATTTCTATTTTAAACATCTGATTAACACCCAATGAACAGCTGTGCATTTCTGTTTTAAACATCTGATGAACACCCAATGTACAGCTGTGCATTTGTATTTTAAACATCTGACGAACATCCAATGCACAGCTTTTCGTTTCTATTTTAACATCTGACGCACACCCAATGCACAGCTATGTATTTATATATTAAACATCTGATGAGCACCCAATGAACAGCTGTGCATTTAAATTGTAAACATCTGACAAACACCTAATGCACAGCTATTCATTTCTGTTTTAAACATCTGACGAACACCCAATGCACAGCTGTGTATTTCTATTTTAAAAATCTCATGAACACCCAATGCACAGCTGTGCATTTGTATTTTAATCATCTGACGAACATCCAATGCACAGCTGTGCATTTGTATTTTAAACATCTGATTAACACCCAATGCACAGCTATGCATTTCTGTTTTAAACATCTGAAGAACACCCAATGCACGGCTGTGCATTTAAATTGTAAACATCTAACGAACACCTAATGCACAGCTATGCATTTCTATTTTAAACATCTGACGAACACCCCCTGCACAGCTGTGTATTTCTATTTTAAAGATCTCATGAACACCCAATGCACAGCAGTGCATTTCTATTTTAAACATCGGATTAACACATAATGTACAGCTGTGCATTTCTATTTTAAACTTCTGCCGAACACCCGATGCTCAGCTATGCATTTCTGTTTTAAACATCTGATGGACAACCAATGCACAGCTGTGCATATCTATTTTAAACATCTGACGAACAAGCAATGCACAGCTGTGCATTCTATTTTAAACATCTGATGAACACCCAATGCACAGCTGTGCATTTGTATTTTAAACATCTGACGAACATCCAATGCACAGCTGTGCATTTCTATTTTAAACATCTGATTAACACCCAATGAACAGCTGTACATTTCTGTTTTAAACATCTGATGAACACCCAATACACAGCTGTGCTTTTGTATTTTAAACATCTGACGAACACCCAATGCACAGCTTTTCGTTTCTATTACAACATCTGACGCACACCCAATGCACAGCTATGCATTTATATATTAAACATCTGATGAACACCCAATGAACATCTGTGCATTTAAATTGTAAACATCTAACGAACATCTAATGCACAGCTATGCATTTCTGTTTTAAACATCTGACGAACACCCAATGCACAGCTGTGTATTTCTATTTTAAAGATCTCATGAACACCCAATGCACAGCTGTGCATTTGTATTTTAACATCTGACGAACATCCAATGCACAGCTGTTCATTTCAATTTTAAACATCTGATTAACACCCAATGCACAGCTGTGCATTTCTGTTTTAAACATCTGAAGAACACCCAATGTACAGCTGTGCATTTGTATTTTAAACATCTGACGAACACCCAATGCACAGCTTTGCGTTTCTATTTTAACATCTGACGCACACCCAATGCACAGCTATGCATTTATATATTAAACATCTGATGAACACCCAATGAACAGCTGTGCATTTAAATTGTAAACATCTGACGAACACCTAATGCACAGCTATGCATTTCTATTTTAAACATCTGACGGACACCCAATGCACAGCTGTGTATTTCTATTTTAAATATCTGAAAGACACCCAATGCACAGCTGTGCATATCTGTTTTAAACATCTGACGAACATCCAATACACAGCTGTGCATTTCTATTTTAAACATCTGATGAACACCCAATGCACTGCTGTGCGTTTAAATTTTAAACTTCTGACGAACACCCGATGCACAACTTTGCGTTTCTATTTTAACATCTGACGAACACCCAATTCACAGCTATGTATATCTATTTTTCAACATCTGATTAACACCCAATGCACATTTGTGCATTTCTATTTTAAACTTCTGCCGAACACCCGATGCGCAGCTCTGCATTTCTATTTTAAACATCTGATTGACACCAAATGCACAGCTGTGCATTTGTATTTTAAACATCTGACGAACATCCAATGCACAGCTGTGCATTTCTATTTAAAACATCTGATTAACACCCAATTCACAGCTGTAAATTTCTATTTTAAACATCTGCCGAACACCCGATGCGCAGCCATGCATTTCTTTTTTAAACATCTGATGAACACCCAATGCACAGCTGTGCATTTAAATTGTAAATATCTGAAAAACACCCAATGCAAAACTTTGCGTTTCTATTTTAACATCGGACGGACACGTAATTCACAGCTATGTATTTCTATTTTAAACATCTGATTAACACTCAATGCACAGCTGTGCAATTCTATTTTAAATTTCTGCCGAACACCCGATGCGCAGCTATGAATTTCTATTTTAAACATCTGACCGACACCCAATTCACAGCTATGTATTTCTATTTTAAACATCTGATTAACACCCAATGCACAGCTATGCATTTCTATTTAAAACTTCTGCCGAACACCCGATGCGCAGCTATGCATTTCTATTTTAAACATCTGACGAACATCCAATGCACAGCTGTGCATTTCTATTTTAAACATCTGTGAACACCCAATGCACAGCCTTGCATGTCTACTTTAAACTTCTGCCGAACACCCGATGCGCAGCTATGCATTTCTATTTGAAACATCTGATGGACACCCAATGCACAGCTGTGCATATCTATTTTAAACATCTGACGAACATCCAATGCATATCTATGCATTTAAATGTTAAACATCTGACGAACACCCAATGCACAGCTATGCATTTATATATAAAACATCTGATGAACACCCAATGCACAGCTGTGCATTTGTATTTTAAACATCTGACGAACATCCAATGCACAGCTGTGCATTTCAATTTTAAACATCTGATTAACACCCAATGCACAGCTGTGCATTTCTGTTTTAAACATCTGAAGAACACCCAATGTACAGCTGTGCATTTGTATTTTAAACATCTGACGAACACCCAATGCACAGCTTTGCGTTTCTATTTTAACATCTGACGCACACCCAATGCACAGCTATGCATTTATATATTAAACATCTGATGAACACCCAATGAACAGCTGTGCATTTAAATTGTAAACATCTGACGAACACCTAATGCACAGCTATGCATTTCTATTTTAAACATCTGACGAACACCCAATGCACAGCTGTGTATTTCTATTTTAAATATCTGAAAGACACCCAATGCACAGCTGTGCATATCTGTTTTAAACATCTGACGAACATCCAATACACAGCTGTGCATTTCTATTTTAAACATCTGATGAACACCCAATGCACTGCTGTGCGTTTAAATTTTAAACTTCTGACGAACACCCGATGCACAACTTTGCGTTTCTATTTTAACATCTGACGAACACCCAATTCACAGCTATGTATATCTATTTTTCAACATCTGATTAACACCCAATGCACATTTGTGCATTTCTATTTTAAACTTCTGCCGAACACCCGATGCGCAGCTCTGCATTTCTATTTTAAACATCTGATTGACACCAAATGCACAGCTGTGCATTTGTATTTTAAACATCTGACGAACATCCAATGCACAGCTGTGCATTTCTATTTAAAACATCTGATTAACACCCAATTCACAGCTGTAAATTTCTATTTTAAACATCTGCCGAACACCCGATGCGCAGCCATGCATTTCTTTTTTAAACATCTGATGAACACCCAATGCACAGCTGTGCATTTAAATTGTAAATATCTGAAAAACACCCAATGCAAAACTTTGCGTTTCTATTTTAACATCGGACGGACACGTAATTCACAGCTATGTATTTCTATTTTAAACATCTGATTAACACTCAATGCACAGCTGTGCAATTCTATTTTAAACTTCTGCCGAACACCCGATGCGCAGCTATGAATTTCTATTTTAAACATCTGACCGACACCCAATTCACAGCTATGTATTTCTATTTTAAACATCTGATTAACACCCAATGCACAGCTATGCATTTCTATTTAAAACTTCTGCCGAACACCCGATGCGCAGCTATGCATTTCTATTTTAAACATCTGACGAACATCCAATGCACAGCTGTGCATTTCTATTTTAAACATCTGTGAACACCCAATGCACAGCCTTGCATGTCTACTTTAAACTTCTGCCGAACACCCGATGCGCAGCTATGCATTTCTATTTGAAACATCTGATGGACACCCAATGCACAGCTGTGCATATCTATTTTAAACATCTGACGAACATCCAATGCATATCTATGCATTTAAATGTTAAACATCTGACGAACACCCAATGCACAGCTATGCATTTATATATAAAACATCTGATGAACACCCAATGCACAGCTGTGCATTTGTATTTTAAACATCTGACGAACATCCAATGCACAGCTGTGCATTTCTATTTTAAACATCTGATTAACACCCAATGCACAGCTGTGCATTTATATTTTAAACTTCTGCCGAACACCCGATGCGCAGCTATGCATTTCTGTTTTAAACATATGATGGACACCCAATGCACATCTGTGCATATCTATTTTAAAAATCTGACGAACATCCAATGCACAGCGGTGCATTTCTATTTTAAACATCTGATGAACACCCAATGCAAAGCTGTGCATTTTAATTTTAAACATCTGAGGAACAACCAATGCACAACTTTGCGTTTCTATTTTAACATCTGACGGACACCCAATTCACAGCTATGTATTTCTATTTTAAACATCTGATTAACACCCAATGCCCAGCTGTGCATTTCTATTTTAAACTTTTGCCGTACACCCGATTCGCAGCTATGTATTTATATATTAAACATCTGATAAAAACCCAATGCACAGCTGTGAATTTAAATTGTAAACATCTGAAGAACACACAATGCGCAGCTATGCATTTCTTTTTAAACATCAGACGAACACCCAATGCACAGCTGTGCATTTCTTTTTTAAACATCCGATGAACACCCAATGCACAGCTGTGTATTTGTATTTTAAACATCTGATGAACACCCTATGCTTAGCTGTGCATTTTTATTTTAAACATCTGACGAACACTTAATGCACAGCTATGCATTTATATATTAAACATCTGATTAACACCCAACGCACAGCTGTGCATTTCTATTTTAAACATCTGCCGAACACCCTATGCATAGCTATGCATTTCTATTTTAAACATCTGACGAACACCCAATGCACTGCAATGCATATATATATTCAATTTTAGCTATGGACCCATCTCCAATTTTCAAGATGGCCGCCATTTTCAAGATGGCCGCCAAGATGGCTGCCAAAATTTAGGAAAGTACATGTTACTGCCATATTTGATTAAAATATTCTGTTTTTGGCATTAAAATTAGCTGTTTAATGTTATTAATTAATTAAAATATGTTTCAAAATGAAAAAAAAATGAATTAAATATTGCATAATAGTCAAAATGGCTTCCAAAATGGCCACCTAAAGTACAAAAAAATAGGATTGTCCACCTCAAATCTATTATTTCATAACTCATTGAATGTATGTTATGTAAGCAAGTGTTTTTCTCTTTTTTTGTATTTACAGATACTTTCATTTCAATAAAATGCTCAACATATTGTGTCCGCCCTTAAATGAAGAAATAACTGCATTCAACGAGTTCACACTTCCAGACCTTAGAGCTGCCTTAAAATCTAACCGCGGTCACATCCTCCACCACATGTGGTGCTTGTATTCAGTGGAATTGTTCACTTTTTGATAAAAGCAACACACTTTAATCATTGGTAGTTTGAAGTATTTAAGACAAAATAGGCTATGGACACAATTCATATTTTTCAAAATGGCCGCCATTTTCAAAATGGCCGCCAACCTATCAAAAAAGGAGAAAATATCGAGGAACTATATATGCGAACAATATTTGATTTTTATAATGATCACATGTCTTATAAATCTAATTTAATCAAATTATTCCAGAAATCAACAGTTTTGTGTGTGATTTTATTCATTTCCACCCAAAATCACTAATAGATATTTATAAAAAAAGTCGTTGTTGGAATGAAACAAGGAGACCATATGTGTGTTTTTAAAACACTGATTAGACAAATATGTTGGAAATTGTTAACTTGGTAAAAGATTTCGCAGAATTAAAATTTGAAAAATGGTCAAATTTGCAAAAATAAAAAGCGAAATTTGGTGGTTTTTCCCTTAAAAAAATTACATACAATTAGCGGTAATTAATTGCGCGAGAATCTTTAATAAGTATTTATTAAAATATAATCTGCTTGATGTTGCGGCTATTAAAATCATCACAACAATACATTCGTGAATGTTTTGTAAAAAGTAAACGAACAAAAAATTTAGCATCAAAAGAAAGGTCAATCTTTCAACTTTTCGTTCTAATTGTTTTCGTACTCGGAACGGGAAAACAAGTTTAGGGTCAGCGGTAAAAAATAGGGTCGGTCGCATCACCGGAACAAGGCATTTTTTTTTTTGGCCTAATGTCAGAGCTGTTGATTGTCAACATAAAGGGTGGATTGGGTCTCCTCTGGGTAATCAGACTGCCCCCCAGAACACATCCGCCAAAAAATGAAAATCTTTCTGTATCAAGTAGCTGAAAATTGCCGCTTATAAAAATTCAAATTTCATCCACACTTTGAAGTATATTAAGTTTATAATGAATGCTGAGGCACGCTCCGGGTTCGCTCATGATATAGCCTTAGGCCCAGTATGGATATGCATACTTATTATACCTATATATAGTTTTCAAAATGTTCTTACATTTTGTACGCATGTAGGCATTAATGGCTTAATAACATACAATTAATTACAACCCTTCTCCTATTAGGGACAAATAGGTTAATCAGTGGAACAACTATAAAAAGGACAAATACATTCCATTTCATAAATAAATAAGGCTACAGCTCACTCACCAAAAATATTGAAAGTATAAAAATAACATTTTGGCTTGTTTCAATTACATTTCCATAACTTAAAAAGTATATGAGAATCAAAGTCTTGGTAAAAAAATAATTATGTAAATTGTATTATACTGATATTTAACTAAAAATATTGTCTATTACACAGATTATTAAAAGACATAGTAAAAGGGAATTTAAATAGTATTAGTAAAAATAGTAATATTATCTACTAACACCGTTGGGTATGTTATATTGAAATGTTCAGATAAAAATGTCAATTGAGAAGGGTTTTGTGCATGGATTGTAATTATAAGTACAATTAGTTGATTGCATAACAAATTAACAGCTTGGTATTTCTCTGAAATAATGTTCTCTGGATTCAATTAAATATCACAAAGCACATGATTGCTTTCTTAGTTCCTTAAGTTTCAAGAATTTCCATGGCTACCAGTCAAATTGACACCAGTTACCAGTGTTGTGTATTAGTCCATAAAGAACTGCAATTAGAGTTTCTGGCTATTTGGTTGTTGAAATATGCCTTATCTGTTGATATATCACAAGTTACACATGGTTATGGCAGACACAGTATGGTTATCAGATAAGAGATTAAGCCCTAGACTAATTAAATCAACTAACAATTATAAAATGTATTACTATCAGACCAGTTCTCCAGCTTAACTAACCGCGGGGTGCAGTTCCAAGTCCCACCGAGAACCCACTCTGCCCACTTAAACCTACACCATGCTCTTGTTTTGATTTTATCATGTGATTGTAAAGGACGTTTTATTTATCAATAAATTAATATAAATGTTCACACTGAAACTAGTTTTATTTATTATAGAAAGTACATAAGTATAATGTAACACATTCTAAATTGAAAAATTGCAAGAGAAATAATATGGCTGTGTGCACTGTGGGGCTCTTTTAAAAATGAGCATCCCTGCCCTTAAAAATCCAAGTAGGGGACTGATCATACAATCCCCACTTCCACTAAAATGAAAATGATTGCAATATATTATTTCAAAGTTCAATAGCATAGTTTGGCAAATATTAAGTAATATAAACCTAATTTTTGTCACTCTGTCATTATTCTGTGTGAATCTATAGAAAGTTGCATGACAATTATTTATTATAGGACCCATATTCGTCATGCGTGGCAGAGACAGATGTATGTGAACAAATGCCTTGTGAACAGTCGCCTGTTTGGATCAGTGATCCTTAACACATTTTGATAATGTTCTTTCGCAGTCAACACAGACATCTGAGGTTTGCAATCATGTCAATTTATAAATAAGTTTGTCAATCAATTTCCAAACAATGTTGATTATTAATTAGTTTGTTTAATTATTTCCAAATAGCCTGATTTGTTATGCGATGGGAGTTCTATATTTACATTGGCTTGAATAAATCCACAATTCTTGTGTTATGGTTTTTATTCTTTATATTTTCTATCAAAAAATGGTGCAACTTTCTAACTGCTTACACTGTTTTCTACAAAATCTGAAAAATGAAAAATGTTCATCATTTCAGATGGTTGTATTTCGGCCAACGGAACATAAAGGGTTCACTGTTAAACCACGGGGTAAAGACAAACGTGTTGGATAAATGCCAGTGATGACAGACGTGGAATTAGAGCCTACCTGGTTTTAGTCCGAGTCTTCAGATGCTGAAAATCTTGAGATGGAGGATGAGATGAATGATGCATACATAGCTGATGACGCTGGCGATGATCATGACTGGGAGCCAGAAGATTATTCGGATGAGGAATATGCATCGGAGGATGAAAAAAACATTTGGTAAGTATTTTTGATAACTGCCTTAAGTAGTGTTGAAACGTATGTTTACTATATTATGTATACATATAATGATTATTTAGTTGTTATTTTTATTCGAAAATGAATATTTTCAATACGATACTTTTATTTTTATATTCCTTTGAAGAAGTGACACAGCCTGATTGCGTGCAACTACGTTCCTCAGTCATCAGGTTGAAATGCGTTGACGGATTTTGAAGTAACTTGGTGCAAATGATAAATATCATTAGTGTTGGGTTCACTTAGAAGTCAGAGGTCATATAGGAGTGGAGTCCTGCAAAACTGGAATGTTGGGGCATCCATTCCCAAAACACACATGTATTGTATAAATGAACAAACTCGATTTTTATCAAACAAATTGAGGAAAAGGCGTAGGTTACCCATTATATGCATTGTTATATATTTTAATTCAATTTAGATCAACCCTGGAAACATTTCAAATACATCACACAAAAGCATGAACAACAATCAAATTGTATTCTTGGTAATTTGTAGTATAGAATTTTACATATCATATTTACAAAGTTATCACGTTTTGACACGTAAAACATTACGTTTTGTTATCGATACTTATTTATTCATATTTAAGGTAAAGCAATTTCTGATTTTGAGATAAACTGCGTATAAATTACAACACGGAATACCCAACGTGTCATTTGGTTCGATACAGATCTTTATCATGGAATTACACTGTCTTTGGACATGGATTATCGGGTACTTAAAGTAGCGGACCTCATTGCAGTATATTTAGTAGTGATTACGTTATGTATTGATGTCTATCGACACGACTGTCGTATGCCTACATATTATGCACATATTTGAGCTTCCAGCGTATTGGGAAATGTTCCATCTATAGGACATTCATATGCCAATAAATATACTTTGAATTTTGACAAATCATTTTGTACTCGGACACTAAATATATAGCTTTTAAGTGTCTGTTGTAGCCCAACCATGATGTTCTTAAGTAAAGGCATGTTCTGGTACACATGTATTACCTCTAATGCTATTGTTAATTTGCATTTAAGTGTTTCTCAATACACTATATTTACAAGTTGTTATAATAGCAATATATGAGATGAAATAAATATGCCATTAATGCACAAAACATTTAATTACTGAAAGATATGTCGATACTTGACTGTGGATATCATAAAAATAAATCCATAGCCGACAAAAGGACATCAGAGATAACAGACACTTATTATTGAATTATAGTAGATTTCCATGTTTTAAACATGATAAATAAAAAAGCAAGTATGCCGACGTCCGGATCATTATTGGCGAATTAGAAAAAACGATAAATAGTCGATTAATCTACGACATTTTTATATCGCAGCGTCGCACTATTCAAAAGTGATTTTAACGCTTGTATATTACCCTTTCAGCTTCACGAACGATTTATAACTTGAATAGTGTAATTCCATTTGCAGGCATCAGCATCGTACATGAACGGACTTAATCAAAAACATTAAATGAAAGCAAAACAGTATAAGACAAAGCACGTTCATAAACATGCTAATAGATACAAACCATATAAAATACTGTCATTGTTAAACGTAGGTTTTGAAGCGACGATAAACCTAAAAGACAAATATTGGCGCCATTGTAAAAAAAACAACAACATGAAGTAACAACCCTGCCAGTCTAAGGTGTACTTGAAAATTGTTGACACCAACATGCTTCTGATAAGTTGTTAAATTGCTAATTCTGGTAGGAATCATATGGGATACATTTTAAAGTCACCCGTTTGTATAGTAACTCTAATTTATGTGTGATTATTTAAAGCTTGACATTTCCTATACGAATACGAAAGTTTCAAGTTTCAAGTTTTATTGGAACATCGGCAAAATGCCTTTGACCATTTACATATTTAAATTAACAAATTATGGTCGAAAGGCATCAGTACAATACAAAAAAACATACATAATTATACACATAAATAACTACAAGTGTTCAAACATCATTTTACAAGAGTAAATGTATTGACAGTTATGTAAGAAGAAACAAGTAGTAAATCAACAATATATTAACGATTCCATACATCGGTAATTTAAGAAGCAGCATATACTATTAATGTTTCATCACGGAATTTCATTGAATCAGTAATAAATCTGGCAAAAGTGTTATTTACTGTAGTATTTTGACAAGATAGTATATTTTTTAATTTGACTAAGTTTGGCCAGTTAGATCGAATATACCATTTTGCTCGTAGATCTTTATAGATTGAGCAAGTAAGAAAGAAGTGATATTCCAATTCAACAGTATTTGCGTTACATAGTTTACATTTACGTTCATCTTTGGGTATGTTATTATATCTATCAGTATATATTTCTAATTTATGAGCGCTACGTCTAAATCTGGATAACTGTTGTTTGTTATACCCCGCCATAGGCGGAAGGATATTGTTTTGGCGTTGTCCGTCCGTCAGTCATTCCGTCTTTCCGTCCGTCTTTACGTCCGTCCGGAGCAATATCTTGGAAGTGCTTTGGCGGATTTCATTGAAAGTTGGTATGAGTATATAATTATATGGATAAGAGGATGATTCATGCCAAATTGCATTGTACACCATCTGTAAATAACGGAGTTATGGCCCTTTGTATCTTGAAAACATGCTTTTTTGAGTGTCAAATATAACACTTTTGTGTCCAGAAGCATATTGGCGGGGGATATCAATTCAACGAATTTACTAATTATTTATACTATTAATGCAATCTAAATATTTTTCATAAGCGAATTCAGTCTTAAACATTCTGTAGTATTCTAATTTTGGTTGGTTATAAATTGTATCTTGCCAATTTTGTATAAACTGATCTTTTATTCTCTGGTTAATTTCGTAAGAATAATTACAGTTGTCATTTAAATTATTGTTAAATATACCATTCCCTAGTTGATCTAATTGTTGTTTTACAAATGCACACCACATATTTGTGTTATTATTATTATTCTCATTGTAGAGATTACAGAGTTCGTTATAAACAGTGCGCATCAAAGAGTCCGTGTTTTGCTTAATTTTAACCCACTAACTGAGTTCACGTTGTTAACATTTTATAGAAAGAGGAAATCTGCCTTGTTCACCCAAAAATGCAGCATTCGAGGTCTGTGAGCGTACACCTAGACAAGTTTTAACGAAATTTAAAATTAATTGTATCTACTTCTTTAATGTTATTATTTCCCCATATTTCAGATCCATTTGATTGTAAGCTTTTAAGGCTTGTTCATTATTTGCCTTAATAGCTTTAGATATGTTACCAGTGTAGTGTAGTTTAAGGCCCAAGTAACAGAATTCATCAACCATTTCAAGAGCCTGTTGATTAATAGTCTACCTATACAAACACGTACGTTTCCTTTTTTCGAATATGCAAACTTTAATTTTGTTAACATGTATTTTTAATCCCCATTTACAGTAGTATTGATAAATATAGTTCAATTGCAATTGTATACTTTCTTGATTTGTTGTAAATAATGCAATAACATAAGAAAATAATAACAAATACATAGGAAATAAACGAATATCTTTGTCGATTAAATAATTAATATTTATACAATCATTAATGTCATTAATGATTAAAATGAATAATAAAGGTGATAATGGCTCACCCTGTTTTACTCCTCTCGTGACATAAAAAGCCCAGACTAAGACATATCTTTATGGTTTTTAACACATAATTTTACATTCTGATATATTTATCATATTTAACATTTTACAATTTATTCCTGCTTGTACTAAAATGATCCACAACCCGTCATGTATAGCAGTATCAAATGCTTGTGTATAATCAATAAAAACGCAATAGAGTTTCGATGTAGTATTAATAATGTTCTGGATTATAGTGTGCAAGACAAAAATACAATTAATCGTGCCAAGATTATCTTTAAACCAGAATTGAGAACTTGTTTTAAGTAACTTTTATCATACTTGTTAGATGCGAGTTTAATAGTATTCGTGCACGACAGTAAGTAAAAACGGAATTTCGTGCGTTATTTATACAAATAATGACAAATTCAAAAATATTCTTAATTTGAGCAATGATAATAAATGTTGTTGGCATTTTTTCTGATGAATGTATGTTTACATAAGAAATAAATTGTCACTTTGACCTAAAAGCATTTAACAACTTTTGCAAGCCATTGAAAATATCCGCATATTCAAAAATATAACCACAAAGGTTCTTTTTACACACATAGTTAGGGGTTGATATTAATGCATAAACATCCAATCGTTGAAAACGGATATTTTATGCTATTCAATACATTTATGTGATAATTATTGAGTATCTTACGGAGTTTATCATACCAATAAGAAATAATTTAGCGCCAAGATCCGCGCACATTTCACCCTGTTCACACCCCAAATTATTTTATTTTCCACTCCGAGGCAATGACCGTATCTTTAATCATTTTTATTTTAAATGTTGTGTTTAATGTGTTTTCGTGAATAGTATAATGCATTGGTTTGATCAATTAAAAAAGCAAATGTTTCTATTCAACATGCTTATGGAGTGATGTTTTTTTTCTTTACTAAAATGGTGAAACAACTCGAATCGATTGTGCAGATATATATATATAATATATATATTAATATAATTAAATCACCCATACGAGATGCGTAAAAAACCTTAAACTCATTTCAATCAAGAAAAATAAAGACAAAGTTGTTTTATTTAATCACTGCCGAAGAACAATATAACTCTTTGGCTGATATATATAGCAAAGCAATGTATTCGCCTATGTTGATGTCAAATAAGACATAAAAATGCGAACAAAAACGTTTACATTCGATTAGCAGATCTCAAGCCGATTTAAATCGTCATAGGCTGTATGAAACAGATACGCCTGAAGAAGCTCTGGCTTTTTGCTGACACGTTTACTACAAGCACCGTTACGTTGATATAATTAATGTTTGCAATCTCCTCCTTATGTGAAATCATCGTTTAAGTGAAAACATAGTGGAATCAGTTCATGACCCTGTCAAGAATGCGAACTAAAATCAGGACCATGATACATGCATGTGAAAGTATCATAGAATGTAAAACAAAATTTCGCCAATAACATGGGCAGTGAAAGGTACACTGAGGGAAATACTAGTTGTTCGCAAAGGTCTATATTATACGAAAACGAAGCATTAGATAAATCGCATGTGTTGACTACAATACAACAACTATGCATTTGATTATTGTTATAAATAAATACCTTACGACTACATGTATACATTTCGTGTGGAGGAGATTACCTTGCGAATGAATTTGTTGCAAATTCTTACTTCCGCCACATTGATAAATACACATTAGTATTTTTACAAAGTTTGTGGTCATGTAGATTTGTTAAAATTTTGTAAACAAATGAGCGAATTTTACGAAGGTAATCTTTTTGCACAACTCACAATTAATATGTTGTATGTGTTTATCAATGCGTGCAGACAAAAAAAAAATTTGGCTGGTATCTTGCAAAACATTATGAGCATTTATTATTTGTCAATTTCTAGACGAGTAAGAAAACTAAAAATAGGACCATTCAATATAAATACATTTCACATTCTAATAATAAACCCGAACCCGAAAATCTGTATAGGCCGTATCGAAAAAATTAACCGTTTGGCAGCTTTGGTTCTATTTTGACACGTGTATAACAAGCCATGTAACACAGATAACTGAGATAAAAACGTTGTAGGTATTACATTGTTATCATCTGTCAAATCATCGTTTTGGGAAAATATGCTGGCCGCATTTAAATTCCCTGTTCAGAAATGAGTTCAAGACCATTACAAGAGCATGTAGAACTTGTTGAAATTTAAGTTTTTAGCAAATAACATAAATACTTAAAAGGCAATCGAATGTTCGCATATTTATGTGTATGTAGTTAAAGATTTATAAGTCATTAGATACACCATATGTGATGATTAAAGTGAAAACTAAACACATTTTAATATTGTAATACACCAATATCCTTCAACTACGTGTATAAAGATCAAATGTAGGAGATCCCTGGACACATGAATTTGTTGCAAATGCTTGCATCTCAAAATTCATGATTGAACAGTGGAAGTATAATCGAGATAGTGGTGATGTTGCCGTGGAATATATATGTATCTAAATATGCAAATATATCAAATTCAACGCACACTCCGTAATGTGTATGTTTTACACGCGCATATCTTGTAAGAGTATACTTTAGATAGTCTAATTTTCTAAATAACAATATGCTTTGTAATATTTAATGCGTTAACCCATGACATAGCTTTAATATATCGCTTATGTACGTCTGCTATTTAAGAGACTTTCATTACGTATAGTCTTTTGTATCAACTGGAACGAATAGTAATATACTAGACGATACTCAGAAGCCATAAAATTATGGCTCATTAGAGCATATAGTGTCGCCGCAGTTCACAGTTTTCATCCAGTATTCGAATGTTAAAATGCGTGTTTGATTGGTTAAATACAATAGTATTAATTATAACTCTAAAACTGATAATTATATATTATTCTGATACGTTTATTCTATTGAAATAGTTCGATTAAATCAAAATTGTAATTTTACAAAAAAAAACATTTGTTAATGTTTGCTCTTATTTCTACACAATTTGTCATTGACAATTTGCCATTGAAATATACTTATATATACCTATAACAGATGTGTGAAATTTGTACCTTAAGTGTATAACACGCATATGGTAAATTGCACTCCTCATATATTTTATATATTATTTTAGTATTTATATACATACATATTTTTTTTAAACTGCATGGTTGAATTTTTGTAAAAGCACTTTCAACTTATTGGACATAAGCACGATCGGAAATGAACCTACAGGTATATCGTTTGCTTTATTCATTTTAAACATATACTCATTACGTTTTTACATGGGCGTTCTGCTTTTTCAATGAGATGATGTAATCAGCACATATAAGAAACGTCAAACACATCAGTTCGTTCCAATAAAGAAGCCATGTGGAATAATTACCCATTTGAATCTCCGATTTTATCATGAACCGTTTATAGCTAGCAATGTAACAAAAGTAATTGCTAGAAAATCGTGTTTTTAAACAACATTCGGCTTTTCTTATTCTCAGTTGTATTATGCTTGACAGTTTCAATAAACCTTGTCAGACGTAGCAGTTCAACACCATGAAAGAAAGAAGGGCGAAATGTATTTAGAATACGAATAATTGTTTTGCATACGTTTATATGTCGTTTCAACGCATATATCAGGTGTTATTTATCTAAGCCGCGGATGAAAATAATAAGTTCAAACTATGGATGAAGCGTTTTAGTTTTAGCTTTCAAATATTCATAATGTGTTTTGCATTGAAAACAAAATGCCCTAAGTAGTTTTAATTTTAACTTAATGATAATGTGTTAACAACCCACAATCCATAGCTAAATGTCCAATTGCGATTGGCTTAAAGAGTAAATTTGCATGTATTTTAATATTCTTACAAGATAAGTATTGACGCAAAGCATCAAAGGGCGTCGAGAATTTCAGTGTAAAAGGCACTCAATGAAGTTACATGGAACGATATTTTTCTACTGTAAATATTAATATATTGACCGATTATTTTTAACAAAATAGAAAAAGATACTGGTATAACCATTATCTATAAGTTTGTGTTATAACCACCAAATAACCATTATTTATGATGTTGTGTTATAACCCCCAAATAACCATTATTTATGGTTTTGTGTTGTAACCCCCAAATATTTCATAGTTCATTTTATTGACATTGGTTTCCTTTTTTACTGGCATCCGTGTGCAGTTTTCATTAATGGAACAGAACTGTGTAGGTTTTAAAAAATCTGCTTCATCTTGTAAGCGTAATTTCATATTTTTCTCAACTTCAAGGGGAGATGATTCTGAACTTATTCTTACGTTACTCATTTACGATAGGGGTTGAGTACTCATTGATATGAAAACACTGTAAAAGTTTGAAAAAAAAATTGAATGAAAACTGTAAATTGCATAAAAAAGTTGCATTTCACAATACTTTGAAATTCAGTAAAAGATCATATAGATTCACCCGATACCCTTGAGTTAGTCTGTTCAACAGATTTTAGGTTAAAGGAGTTAAACTGTACGGACGGGCAATGGTATTACCATCATACCATTTGGTATGGTGTTAGCCTCTAGATAAACTGGCTCAAAGACCTATAAATAAATAGTCTATTTAAAGATAACGAATGAAAAGGAATAAGGCTACGGTATCTCGATCTTCTCGATCATTTATTAAGAATAATGAAAGAAAAACGCCTTTTTAGGTCTAAAACCGATAAAGAATGGACATATTGGTTATATATTTATATTTTATTCATTGAATTTAGAACATTTTAAGATTGAATATAATAAATGCTAAAGTGAATCTTGTTACCGCGTGGTTTATTTGTAATACCTGTGAAATGTACAAAAGATTCATAATATTGAAAACACTCTGCATTGTTGATACATGTAGTTAAATTATATTTAAGAATGCAATAGGGAAAAAAAACAGAAGTCTGAACGTAATTTTATTTAATTATTTGTTTAATTATTTACCCATCTATTTATCTAATTATTAATTCATTCATTCATTTATCGGTTCGTCTGTACGTCCGTCCGTTCATCCGTTTGTTTGTTCGTTTGTGCGTTCGTGCGTTTGTTTATTGTTTGTTGGTTGGTTGGTTCGTTCTTTGGTTTGTTCCTCGGTTCGTTCGTTTGTTTGATCGTTTGTTTGTTCTTTTGTTATTTCATTCTTTTTTGCTTTGGTTTGTTCTTTGGTTAATTCTTTTTTTCGATCATTCATTCGTTCGTTCGTTCATTCATTTATTCATTCATTTATTATTTATGTTTTATGCTTTTTTTTGTTTGTTTTTTGTTTGTATGTATTTATTTATTCGTTCATTCATTCATTAATCTTTCCATCCCTTCGTCCGTCTGTCTGTTTTTAGTTACTTTGTGCGTTCGTGCGTTTGTTCAATGGTTCGTTCATTTGTTCATGAGTTCGTTCGTTCGTTCTTCCATCCATCCATCGATCCATCGATCGATCGAACCATCCTTCCTTCCTTTCTTCCTTTCTTCCTTCCTTCCTTCCTTCCTTCCTTCCTTCCTTCCTTCCTTCCTTCCTTCCTTCCTTC